>NC_045155.1:28215502-28218002 GCF_900700415.2 Clupea harengus
ATTACATTTGTACAACAAAGAATACTCGTGCGACTGCTGCAATAACTGGAAATAGATCACACTCCGCACTGCCTTCTCTTCCCGTGGTAATGGATCTTCAGGAAAAGAGGGTTTCCAAACAGGCATGTCACAGCGCATAAAAGATATCCTCTTACACAGGAATTAATTGAACTGACACAGAATTGACAGCTTACCTAATTATTGTTTTTTAACCAGCCTAGATCAGCACTTCCAATGAAAAATAGCCTATAATGTCAGATGGTTAATATATCTCACTGGTTGCGCTGTGGCTATGGAAGGGTGGGGTACAAATCTGTTATTTTTTTTTGTCCTAGAGGATTTCTGCAGTGATTTTCAAAGAGAAAAGAAACCGCTCTCTGAAACACGATTGCTGATTGGTTCTGCCTCAGGGACCAATTTAAATGGAAAAATTATAGGGCTCACTGATTTATGAGCATGGGGCTGAGGTCAGCTAATAAATGGGTTATTGCCAATGAGATAAGTCTATTAGGAAGATGGCTTCATTGATTTCCAAAAGCATAAATCTCTTTTTAACCTTAGGTACGATTCCAAGCCCTAAGCCCTATTAAGAGGACACACTTAGCCTGTACACCTGTTAGAACATGAATGCCAATATTTATACTTTCATTTTCCACAAAAGGTAATCTAATGCTACATCTGCCTTGAGACTGAAGACGAGCCCAGTGGTGGCTACACCTACAGATGCCTGTTAGAATACTTTGCATGCAGTGAGCATTAAAATGTCCATCACTCCTCTGACGCTATTAAACTCGTTCTTTAAATGGTGAGACTATTGAGCTATCTCGGCGTGACAAAGACAGATAGAATATTAGCGTCGTGATAGACTAATGGCCAGACAGTAAAGCTCAAAGTCTTGAATATCAGACTGTGATTTGTCCTCTCAGAATAATGTTGTATTGTTTGTATGTACTGTAATGTATTTAGCCAGTGGTGCATTGCAGCAATAGATGTAGGGAATGCAACAGTATTATTCCTGACCTAGTGTAACATTTCAGATGTTAACTTTTTGGCTTCACGGACACAGAGGGCCACTATATTATGCTGCTAAATGAATGGGCTGTCAGGTATGATATAGTATCTCCCTTCTTTTTTTGCAGAGGCTATAGGTAGTGTGGAAGGCTATAATTAGGTCACAAGACACACAACTATCCTATCTAGTGGGCTGCAGAGCCTAACTTGGCAAACGAACAGTCCAGAAAGCCTCCGATGCAGCCATAACCATTAGCCTACCTTCAAAGTGACAATCAAACAGGAACTGAGCTACAGTATTCCATTTGAGACTGATCAAAGAAAAGCAGATGTCCTACTTTACCAGCATTTGGTCAAACAGAAAGTCACAGCAGTCAGACAGCAATGCCTGCAATGGTTCTCGCAAAGCAGCTGATCCAACAGCCACTGCGTCTTTTACAAAGCACGGCAAAACACAAGAAATAATAGTTTCTTCAGTGCACACACTGGGTAGCGGGTAAAGCTGTGATGTAAGGTCTGGTGTACAACGGTAAGTACAGGGAGGATACAGCTTAACCATTTCGTTCAGAAACTAGAGGGTTTACATAGTCGTAAAGCTTCGGAAAAACAATGGTTACTTGGAGTCATAAAATATAATGACCAACATTTTTTTCATTAAACAATCGTGCAAACCTAAGTCATCCAATCAGTAATTTAAATAGAAGTTGGATAAACTTATATTGGAAAAATCTAAGAAATCTTAAGTGGGTCTGTTTGAAATGACAAGTTGCAATCAGAGTCAGTAATTGTTTGATTGAGTTTGAGTCTAATTATAAATCATGATTGCTCGTGTCCCATGGGGCATGTGGAGAAGAGAATAAACACTTAAGTCTGTTGCTCGTGTCCCTTGGGGCCTGTGAAGAAGAGAATAAACACTTAAGTCTGTTGACGCTGAGAGGGCGGACTGGCGTGACGAGACTCTCTCTGGGAATCAGTTCGGCTCTCATGTCTAATGCAGTTATCTGTTTGTCACATGAACTGCATATTAAAGCAGAGAGACACGGTTACAGTGAGAAGTGTACTGTACTCAACGTATTCTCAAGTTCTATGTTCTTAATACGTGAAGCACCAGTGTCCTTTTTAAATAGCTATATGTTCCTGCAAGATGCACTTGGGGTATGGAGTTGGAGTTATGGGTCACTTTATTTGGACAGTTCCCTATAGACTATATACAGATGCTCAGATTATAAACAAACTATCTGTTGAAACTACCACTCATGGTTAAGGTTAGGGTTAGGGGTTGGGGCTTGGGTTGGGTTAAGGTGATGTTCAGTGAACAATTAGAAAGACGGAACGTCAGTGTGATGCCACTACAGTCAATTTCAACAAATCATCTGTAAAGTCCCTGTACGTGGACCCTCCAAATAAAGTGTCACTGAGTTCTGGTTAGAGTCAGGGTTATTAACATGTAATTATATGTGCTTATGCATTTCTCATGTTATGACACTGT
>NC_045155.1:28223002-28228002 GCF_900700415.2 Clupea harengus
GGGCTCGTGGCAGAGCGAGAGGAGTTACTCGGCGCGACACCCCTCGCAGGCAGTGTGTCATTTATAAATGACAGGACACAGGTTTCAATAATGGCAGCCACTCTCTGAATTATCCCCTTGACCCAGAACCACTCAATCACTCTGCGCGCTTAATTAAGTTACACCGAGACTAAGAAATAAGACCGGAAGACGAGGGGGCGGGAAACGCTAGTGCCCATCCCTGTCCCCTGTCCCCTGTCCCTGTCCCCGGTCCCCTGTCTCCGTCCCTGTCCCCTGTCCCTGTCCCCGTCCCCGTCCCTGTCCCTGTCCCTGTCCCTGTCCCTGTCCCTGTCTCCGTCCCCGTCTCCCTTCAATCCACCTCTCGTCTTCTGGCACCAGTTGAGGCCAGAGGAGTCCGACTGATGAGACCAATCAGGGTGACTTACAGCACGGGTCAGAAAGGGGGAGGAAGTAATCCCTCGAGCTGACTGGTTGGGCTGAGCATGGGTGTGTGTGTGTGTGTGTGTGTGTGTGTGTGTGTGTGTGGGTGCTTTCGAATGTGGTGGCAGGTTATGAGATCCACCCCCCCACCCCCCCGGCCCCCAAGCCCCCCAGCAACCGCGCCTGTCGGCAGGGGTGGGGAAAAACAGACATCAGGATTCAATCGGTCCAGTCAGTCACGGGCTGTCAATGCTGTCGTTTTGAGGTGGGCAGCCGTCAAAGAGGAACGGCACCAGGTTCACCTTGCCATCAGAGATGCCGAGGAATATGCCTCGTAAAGATGACGGATAGATGCCGTAAAGCATTAGTTATACCACAATCCACCAAGGTCTCGCACACACACTTATAGCCAGTGTCAACCCTTACTGCGGCTGCATCTATGGATCATTCCCAGCCCAAGCTGGAAAACATTCCCTCTACAAAGCCCCCCCCCCCCCCGTTTTCCCCAACACACACATATTTCTCACTTTTCAGATGGGGAATTATAACCTGTAGGAAAAAAGATTCACAGGCAATATGTACACCGGCTTCTCTGCACGGGATAAAACTCAGCCCTTTCTGTGGCAGATCTATGGATCAATCACAGCCCAAGCCACATCCTTTACCAAAAGTCATGCCCCCCAACCTCTCTCTATCTCTCTCTCACACACACAGGTACACAGGCACACAGGCACACACACACACATACACACACACATTTCTCAGTGTGTAGACGGGGAATGATAACCTTTAGGAAAAATAGACTCACAGGCAATATGTAGACTGGCTTCTCTGCTGAGGATAGTCCCAAAGGAGTTGGAGGCCAGGCACTGGTACACTCCCACATCCTCCTCCTTATTGAGATGGCTGATCCGGAGGTTGCCTCCCGAGAAGCTGTACCGGGAGCCCAGCCGGGGCGCGATGAAAGTGTCATTTAATTTCCACCTGCAGACAGGGAACGCATGATCAGAAAACAGGACTGGAAGAACGTGATACGCCGGGTAACATCAAAACACTTAATCGCCACAAAACTGCTCATTTTGGAGACCCATGTGAAACATATAAACAAATCATTAATGGCTTGAAGCACCTGGCCGTACAATCCTTTAAAAAGTTGCCTACGGTCTTGAATATTTGGACACAGAGGAATGGCAAGCTTTTGTTTCACCATACAGACGACCCATACGGTCCCAGAGCGTAATCAAAAGCTTTCATCACCATCAGGCTATAATTGCAAGAGAAAAATCAAGGTGCTTTATCACCGGGCAACACAAATCAAAACAAATGGGTGTGCCTGGGGTAGGCTGGAGCAGACAAAAGTGATTATTATTGATGTAAGAGGCAATTACGGAGAAGCATTACTCATTGGTGATGGTAACACGCTCCTCTAGCTACAGGCGACCCTCGCCCGGAGGGGGGAGCGGGAACCGGTGTAAATCAGGGAAGATTAATACTGACATTAAATTCAGAAGCTTTGACCCAATCAACGATCCCATGACACAACCGACAACCTGCCATTCACCTTCCCTCCAGCAGACTTTTCACTACATGATGAGAGACACGGTGGTTTAGATTTTGATGTTAATGAATTCTGTGATTATAACAATTGGTCATTGAGGGTGATAATGAATATTGTTATTCAATAAAACATCTGAAGGTGGGACCTCTTCTCTTGTGGGTGGAAAATAGCATTGAAAAGAGGGTTCATTCTCCGAAGAAGACCGATAATGGCGTTTTAAAAAATTCCTGTGTCTTCTAACCCCCTTTTATCCTACAAATGTGATTAAAGAGCAATTAGCACTATCTCCCAACATTGGCTCAGTGTATCGCTCTCTCTTTTTCCCTCTTCTTTCTTCCAGTGTGCTTTTCATCTTTTGAGCAAAGCTTGAAACCTTGACTTTCTCTCCATTCCACATTCGTACTTTGTGCTCATCTACATGGCTGGGCAGCGAGGAGGAGAAGCGAGATCTCGAGGGGTAGAGAGTGAGAGAGAGAGAGAGTGAGAGAGAGAGAGATGGTGAGAGAGAGGGAGAGAGAGAGATAGATGGTGGGAGAGGGGGAGAGAGTGATGGAGGGAGAGAGAGAGATGGTGGGAGAGAGTGACAGACAGAGAGATAGAGGAGAGAGTGAGGGAGAGAGAGAGAGTGAGAGAGAGGGATGGTGAGAGAGAGAGAGAGAGTGAGAGACAGATATGGTGAGAGAGAGAGATGGTGGGAGAGGGGGAGAGAGTGATGGAGGGAGAGAGAGATAGAGTGAGAGAGAGATGGTGAGAGAGAGAGAGTGAGAGACAGAGAGAGAGAGTGGGAGCGGGGGAGAGAGAGGGAGAGAGAGTAGGAGAGGGGGAGAGAGAGAGAGAGAGAGAGAGTAGGAGTGGGGGAGAGCTGATCCGATGGAGCCATGCTCAGTGCTCAGCTACCTGATTAGATTGATTTAGTGATTTGGGGCTGCAGCTGGAATGGGTCGGGGGCCCGCCAGACGAGACAAATCAAGGGCCCGCGCTGACAACTCTGAGAGCCTCTTTGTAATGGCAGTCGTTGGAGGGGGGGTAGGGTAGGGTGGGGGGGGCGTGGGGGGGGGGGGGGGAGAGGGAGGCCGTCCTAGATAAATTAATTCGTCCTTGGCTCCTCGAAATAGATTTCCTCCCCCTCGCCAGAAAGCTTGCGACGTGGGTTGGAAACTGTGAAAAAACTTCCAAGGTCTCCAAACTTTGCTCCGAGTCAACATGGCACCCAGGAAAGTGCTGGGAGGACCCTCTTTTCCTCCTCCACTCATTTACCGATCTGAGGAACTGAAAGCACTTTGTGCTGAACTGACACTACCAGGAGTGAAATGTTACCTTTACCACAGGTCATGTTGCTGCGCTACATTACCAAGCTTCACAAAAAGGAATATTTATCTCAGACGTCTAATGGAAAGTTATCTATAAAACTATGAATTTGGAATCATTTAAATAATAAACAGTCACTCTTTTCAGAATCATTGCATGCCTGCATGGGGTCTGGGTAATCATGCTCAGTGGAAGGCTAAATTGATTTGGTTAAGAACATTCGTTCAAATTAGTGCCCAATTACACACAAATTCTGTATTTTCAAGCTACATTAATCGTAATGACAGGTGAAGGGGAGGCTTCAGAGTATCCATGGAGATCTCCTGATTTTGTGCATGACCTGAGGTAAATGGATGGACAAGTTAAAAACTGACATTTAAATTGTATAAAGCAGATTTGTTTTCTTTCGCACTAATGGGTAGTTCAATTTATCATCAATATAGCTGAATCTAATTACATCAAATCCATTTATTTATTCGTTTATTTTTTCACTTCAAAGCCTGAGTGTCTTTGCCATGTTGGATAACCTCAGTTCCATCAGTGGTTCAGGGACAGGAGAAAAAAGCATCCAGGGCCTTGGATTAAAACTGTTCAGCAATCTTAGAGAGCAAAGATGGAATACTGTTTTGGAGGTCGGAGAAAAACACCTGAGAATCTACCCACCGGGTAACTGTCAACGGTTTATTTATTTGTTCTTATTCTGCAACAATATGTCAACACTGACAAGTCAAACTTTCTTTGACAGTTAGACACCCGTTTGTGTTAACACAAGTTGAAATTTGTTAGAGGACTAGCAGACTGGAACGTGGCTTCTAGCCTCACCTTGCAACCTCAAAGTCTGTGAGCCGAATGAGAAACACAGAGTCTCAGGCCTCAGACACACATGGGCACTTAAAGAGAAAACTAGGGCAGAGAAATGAATAGATAAAAGCAATCTACTCTCCAATCCAGAGAGGGCCATTCTCAAAGCTGTTTTTGTTTGTTTGTTTGTTTGGGAGAGAGGAGATCAGACCTGTAAGATGGTGGTGGGTATCCCTGGGCTTCACAGCTGAACGTCACTTCTCGACTCGTTTCGGCGGAGCGCATGGGGAAAACGATGCTGCCAGGCTGCTTGACGAAGACAGGGCGGAGCTGGGTGGTACTCTCTGTTTGGAGAGAAAGACAGAGAGAGAGAGAGATAGAGAGATAGAGGAGGGAAGAGAGAAAGTGAAAGGGTGGGAGAGGGAGAGGTGAAAGCGAGAGAAAGCGAGAGAGGGAGAGGAAGAGAGATGTGTAGAGATACGGAGAGCAGTGGAAGGGAGAGAATGAGGCAGTGAGAGACAAAGAGAGAGATAGACAGAGGGAAAAGGAAAAAAAAAGAAAGAGCATTGAACTCAAGAGGCAAAGCCATGACAGAGATTGATACAGATCTAACCTTACTCTGGAATACTGATTCTCATTCTTCTTTTCTCATGTGGCAAAATCTAGCATGTCTGTAGAATTGAAATACTGAGAATGATGCAGTGTACGGGCTCTGCTGAGAGTGGACCTGAAATGTAGTTTTTTCTCTGAATATGTTTACAACAAGCTTTATCTGTTGACGGGACTAAGTCACTGTAACCAATTTCCTCTTCAAAACAACAAAAACAACAAAAGTATCTAGCTCTTCATCCTGGACTATATCCCCACATCATTCCCACTGCTGCAACAAAAGACAAACCCTGCCTCACATTTC
>NC_045155.1:28230502-28303002 GCF_900700415.2 Clupea harengus
ATTCGACCATACCCTATTAACGTTCACACGGAGTTCTACAATAGAGCAACACAACTAATTTCCGGTTGCGAACGGAGCGGTTTATACCAGAGGAGACGGAGCAGTTTACACCAGAGGAGATGGAGGTTCTTGTGCGGAGCGGTTTACACCAGAGGAGACGGATGTTCTTGTGGGGGAGGTCTGCCCGACATGAAATCATTTAGAAGTTTCACGGAAAAAGGTGTTGCTTTCAACTAAGTTATTTATACATGGAACTCCCATGACCCACCCCAGCACTGCGCTGACCTATCCATGTTTGCACTGAATCTTGTAGTATTCACGGAAAGGAACTGCGCCTTTGAAAGTGGCTGTTGTCTGTATCAGTGCGTAGGCTCCAAAAAAGTTACATAGACAAAATTCAAGGCCGGAGCTCGCTCTCAAAAAAGTACCTTAAAAACTGATTTTTTCATCCAAAAGTGGTTTATTGGCTTCACCAGAAAAGAAACCTAAAGTGCAAGTGCAAATGTTTCGGGTGACCCCATCCTCAGTGCAAATTACAAGCAATAGAAGTTCACAGCATATTTGGTTTCTTGTCTGGTGAAGCCAATAAAGCACTTTTGGATGAAAAACTCGGTTTTTAAGGTACTTTTTTGAGAGCGAGCTCCGGCCTTGATTTTTGTCTATGCACTGAATCTTACTCATGTTATGAAATTAGCAAAATGGTTTTGCCAAATGATGATGATTGGTTTTAGGTTAGTTTTAGGTCATGTGTGGCAGGCTTTGTGTGTTGCCATCTGCATTGCCCATCAATGAAATGAGGGCCCTACTTCTCTTATCGTGGTAGAGGATTCATGATTCTTTCAAGTAGTGCCTGCTGCATCTGTGTATCCACTAACCTCCAACCTGCACTAAACTATTAATCCATGTGTAATGCTGACTGACACACCAGAATAACGAGCCTGAACTTCCTGCTCCGAGCCCCCAGCAGGCCGCGGCCTCGCTCATCGCCTCGCGCGCTCTACATTACTGGGTCGTGCGTTGTGTGCAGGGATGAGCTAAATGAACAGAAACAATCTTGCTGGGGTGAGAGATTCCGCCGAGACAACAGCAGTCTCTCTTAAGGAAACGCACAGTAGACAGTAGACAGAGGCGCTGCCCCAGGTGCTAGAACAGTCTGATGCAAAGCCCTGAAAGCCGCTGCTTCTCGCTAAGGTAAACACCTCCTGCTATATCAGCGGAACAATGGGGGATGTGTTTCAGGTCTTAACTCTGCTTATCTGTGGCCCAAACCCTTTAAACCTAAAATACATTCCTAATCATGTAACATCGATCCATCAATAGGAAGTTTAAGAGGCCCACTCTTATTAGATTGATTAACTGATTGAATAGTTAACTCGCTCTACTCCAGGCAGACAGACAGGCAGACAGGCAGACAGGCAAACAGACAGACAGTCGGTGAAAAACGATCTGTCTGCGGAAGCGTGGACTTTGAATACTAACGGGGACTTTCCAAAGGCACACTCCTCCTGGCTGGAGAGAGAGGCGGAGGTCATTATGAAAGTGCTGTCTGAAAGCAGCGCAGCCTTATATCTTTCACCCGCTGCAGCCTGGCATGTGCGGCGCGGTGGCGCGGACACGCATAATACACCCCTACAGCGCTACACAGGACCTGCCCCCAGACAGAGCACTTTGGGGGACGAAATAAAAACTAATCTCAGATTCAATACAGGCTGACAGCAAATGAATTCGCCAAGCTTACCTCAGCATGAATAAACAGCCACGGAGGGGAGGCAACTGCAGCGAATGAGTGTGTGTATTTGTATGAGTGTGTGTGTGTATTTGTATGTGTGTGTGTCTGCGTGTGTGTGTGTGTATTTGCGTGCGTGCGTGTGTGTGTGCGTGCGTGCGTGTGTGTGCGTTTGCGCAGAGGTGGAGAGGTGGCTGCACACGGGGGTTTGTGTTGCCTGCAATCTATTGGATTCAGATTCCGAGGGTTTATGCATCAAATAAAAAAGGCAATCTTGCGTTTTAAAGCACCTCTCCCTTCTGCCAGCGCAGCGCGGCACGCCTCAGATAAGGCTCCGGCGTCCCCCAAAGGTCTACCTCCGAGGGCTCCCAATCCTATTACAGGACGCCAGCAAAGGAGAGGTGTGGGGCAGCAGAACAATCTTCCGCACCACTTAAGCCGACAAACTCATGAAGGCACACACGCACACACACACACACACACACACACACACACACACACACACACACACACACACACACAGACACACACAGACACATGCGTCACAGTCACTATTCAAAGACGTACGCTCTCTCTCTTTTCAAACTCCTGAAGGCGCACACACACACACACACACACACACACACACACACACACACACACACACACACACACACGCGCGCGCCACAGTCGGTATTCAAAGACATACGCTCTCTCTCTTTTCAATAATGACATTTCAGTGTTGTTTACCTCGATGATTTGATTTAAAGTATTTTTCATCTATCTTACTACAATTAAATGTTATGAACTAATTTAATGGCATTTACATTGTGCATAATGAATATGCATAATTATGTCTGGCCTCTAGACGGATAAAAACACTCCACTAACTAAAGAGAACTGTTGTGTGATTAATTCAAACAACACCATGCAGTATGTAATCGATTGCAACGCATGAAGGCAGCCTATGTGATGAAACTACTCAAACCCATATGCTCAGAACTGAAACGCATACTGTATGAACAAAACAATCTTGGTCCAAAAGAAAACCTGTAGGCCTACTCTACTATGGAGGAATGACTGACCATCTCATTGTAATATCGTGATCTACTCTCTGTCTGCCCCAGTTGAAGGATACATTTTCAACTGGTGTGGTCTGCTTGGGTTGGATTGCATGCACAGCACAAACGTCAAAGCGATGTTGGTGTTCATGTTGGTGCGATGAACAATTTGAGTTTTCGGTTTGTTTGTATTAAAGCCACGGACAGCACAAACGTCAAACGATGTTGGTGTTCATGTTGGTGCGATGAACAATCTGAGTTTTCGGTTTGTTTGTATTAAAGCCACGGACGTTCCATCAGGCTGACCAAAAAATGTGATGTATGTAAAAATGTAAATGAAGCGTAGCTGTTGGAAACAGAAAAACCTCCAATTAAATCAAACAAGAAAATAACCAATCACTCTGCATTGTTGTTGTTGTTGTTGTTGTTGTACCCTGCTGCTCAGGTTCTGTGGTTGGGCAGTCATGATGTTGTGTTTAGTGGTTGAAGGCTATAGACAGCACATGTTTTACTGTGGAGGGCCTTTACTGATCCCATGTGGCATGTGTTGTAGCTGGATCGGTTGCTGTGGGAAGTCCCCAACCAATAGCACGAGGAATTTAATATCTTTTCCTTTGTATAACTAAAATGACACAAAAAGTGGTCTGTATAATTTCAATTGGCTGTCTTAAAAGTAACTCATTGTGTTGTTGTGGTATCATGTATACAGCCTTGGTTCACACATACCTTGCTGACAGTCATTGCATGTCTGGACAAACTTCAGAAGGACAACACAACTCTTACACAAGACAGACACTAAAACCCTGCTTTAACTGTGTCTTGAGTAAGGGATAATGTCTAGTCCGCCAGTCAGTATCGGACAATACATCCAGACAGGACAAATAGGACCCCGACAACCGCTTATTATACGTTTATTGACCGTTACTTGCCGAAACGATAAAAGAAACTTCACACAGTATTTCATTTTAATGGTTGTATTGCTGTTTCGTAGCTTCTGGTGAGAAAAAAATTGTTCTTGACGCAAACAGAACTTTAAAGTTTCAGGTGTGGCGTAGGAACATATTACTTGCTGACAATCAGTTACAATTAATTTCTGTTACGATAAGCGAATGGACTACTTGCGTAATGATATGAAAGATGTGAATCAGAAGCACAAAACCCGTTGCCAATGGCAGCAGTAATTAATGTTGTTCAGCGATCATCAAGAATATAAAGAATATTGAACCTCTGAACGTTAATTCAATGGAACTTTCTGTAGCCTTCTGAGGAGCCGTATAATAACCTGCTCTCCGCCTCTTTAGTCATAACAGCATCTAGTGTAGTGTATTTGTTTTGGGTTCGCCTCTCACCTATTAATTACGACCTTGGTATAGGCCTACTGAACATCCCCCATAAACTAAACATCATAAGATTGAGCTAAATTTGTGCCAGGGAGAAGCACAGCCTACATCATTCACTTGTTCTCTCCTGATCAGTAGCAGTATCTCTTTGACCTTCCATTGGCCATCTGGCATGACTCCTGGCTGCTTCCAGCTTGTTGACATCTCACTGTGCCTCTTCAACACCATCGGTTGGGCCCCCATCCTGAAACCCAGGGGGAGGCTCTCCTCCCCCCTTGCTGTCTCTATTCAGCAGGATCTGAGAGTGTGACTGCACATCAGAGGCCATGCCCATGGATGTGGACTTGTGCCAAACACCATTCATATTTCATCAGACTGTCAAAGACTGCCTCCAAGAGAGACACACACACACACACACACACACACACACACACACACACACACACACACACTCCCAGACACATTGATAACTCAGTATAGTGGATGTGTTGCCTATAACTGATATGAATGAGGAGGGAGACAGAGGGAAGAGCTGAAACACTCGCCCCACGAGAGAAGAATAGGCACAGTTTCCACTTCAGCTGTCTCTTCATTTCTGGCTGGCCACCAAGTGCTTGCATTAAAACACACACACACACACACACACACACACACACACACACACACACACACACACACACACCTGTGATATTATCCTGACAGGTTGAACTTTTCAATCTAGTCCCAGGCTGCAGGCACGCACACACACACACACACGCACACGCACACGCACACACACACACACACACACACACACACACACACACACACACACACGCACACGCACACGCACACGCACACACACACACACGCGCACACACACACACACACACACACACACACCGTACGGCTGATTAGCTCCGCCCTGCCCTGGGAGTGGGCTTTCCCTCCTGGTGAACCCACTCAGGGAATACAGGGGTAAGACCTCTGCTGGGCCACGGGGGAACGCACGTCACCTCGTGCGGTACCTACACTTCTGTCCAGTTCACTGCCTGCACACTGAACTGCTCCTGAACCGCAGGTCTCCCTTCCTGCCGCGTGCCAGCCGCGTGCCAGCCGCTCTATGCGCTATGCATTATGCAGGCAGGGGCAGCTCATGCGCTGATGCTTGACTGGAGTTAGCGCTAGCCGTCACTTAAGCCATAAAGGCATAATTGGCATAATGGATTTACTGAAAATATCAATAACTTAAGAGGGGGAATTATAGAACAGGAAAGAAGTGTGTGTGTATACACACACACACACACACACACACACACACACACACACACACTCTCTCTCACACACACACACACACACACACACACACACTGTACATATATGCTTCCTTGCTATGATCCACTTAAGAGTTGTTCTGGGAAGGACAATATTCACATCTCATTTAAACACAGGGCACGCTCATTACGATAAGACTACGAAGCCGAATGCAAAACAGACAGGGTTGTTTTTTTTAACTCCCCAGTATGAAAAGTGTTTGCTCTCAAAAAATATGCCAGAGTGGTGATGTTTTGTAGCACTCAAATTCCCATTAGATCATTACCCATATGCATTTTCTCTTTCCAGGCGGCGTACATCAGATTTAGCATGTGAAAGCATTCCCATTACCCACATTCAGAAGAGGAAACGACGACAACAACAACAACAACAAAACAACGGCTTTGATCGCTGTGACCCTTAGCATATTCACGGCAAATGCAATGACGGAGCACCTGCATTACGACAGCAGGGTTTTAATTCAGACTGAGTGGTGTGGACATTCATTCTGATGAGATTAATATGGTGATAAAAGCCAGCTGAAGCGGTTGAAGTGGATGACGCAGCCTTCTCTGATTTTATGTCCCCCTGTATGTAACAATGGCAATTTGAGGGTAGCTGTGAAAGTTCACACTGCCTAAAGTATCTCGACCAGATATTTCACCCACAGGGTCCTAATTTAAAGCAGCAATCAGGTGTTCTGTTCCAAAACTAGCTAGCTAACTACCTAAAATGCATGCAAAAACCTTGCAAACACCACCAACAGCCCAGTTGACACTGATAAAAGCTTGCCAACACACTAACTGGTGTCATTTGGCAGTATAGCTGGCAATGTCATGCTGTGAAAGCTTTTCTTCCATTTTTGCCAGGTGTTCCAGCCAGGAAACACAGAACTACAGAGTACATATCCTGGATGGCTAGTGGGAAAGACACAGGTGTTTATCTGTCCTTCACATTACCATATGCTGTCAAAATGAATTTGAGGATGGTACCAAAACTAGTTGCCTATAAAACCATACCTCAAGAAGGGTAAAATTGTTGCATAGTGTTACTTTAATAGATGTGCACAAGCAACAAAGAAGGGCTTTTCGCTCTCTAGCACACTTCATTTGGTAATTTCCTATCATGTGCACATATAGCAGGGTTATATGTGTTTCCCTGAATCTCACCACTGAAGTTGTGTCTCTTCTGTGTTTTCTTCTTATCATTTTTTTCTTCTCTGTGGATTTGGGATGCACACGTAGGGGGGCAAGGGGAGTGGCCTGGCCTGGCCTGGCCTGGCCTGGCCTGGCCTGGCCTGGCCTGGCCTGGCGTGGCGTGGCGTGGCGTGGCGTGGCGTGGCGTGGCGTGGCATGGCGTGGCATGGCGAGGTGTGACACTGAATCCCCAGCCGCTCCCGATGCACAGGTTGGCAACTTAGATAGTAGCCTCCGCCATCGGTGCATGAATGGGTAGATGTCTGACGCAATAATGTGTAAAGCGCTTTGAGTGCTCTATGAGTTGAAAAGTGCTATATAAATGCAGTCCATTTACTATTTACTTAAATGCTGTGTATGAGCAAGAGACCTTCAGAGCAATAAAAGCAGACCAGGCCCAATCCGGTGGCGGCCTCATAGTTTTCCACCAACACAACACAGAGAGACAGAGAGAGAGAGAGAGAGAAAGAGAGAAAGAGAGAAGGAGAGAGAGAGAGAGAGAGAGAGAGAGAGAGAGAGAGAGAGAGAGAGATGCACACACTCCCATTACACTGGTGTCATGACCCATCCTCTGTTTGGCTACAAGCTGAACACCAGAGTTGCTGCCTCAATGTCGTCGTCCGCTCCAGTGTCTGTCTCTGCTGTCTGGTTAATCTTTCACATGGACCCTGAAGTCATGCCCGACTATGTGCCAGTTGCTGCTGCATAGACCCTGAAGTCATGCCCGACCCTGTGCCAGTTGCTGCTGTTGCTCGAAATGCCATCTCCAGCGTATCTTTTGCTTGGACTTTGAAGTCACATATTTGGAGAGTATTTTTTGTGTGTGTTTCTACTGAATGTGTCGCATAGGAACAATGTAAATATAATGTATATATAGCTGTATATATTTTTTATTTCTTCTTTCTGTAATAAGTAATTACTAGTGTTTCTGAATGTTTAGTTTCCATGGATGTTATTGGTAACGGTCGTCACGGTTACTTTAGTGTTGGGAGGGGGAGGGGCCTTCTGGCATGCAGATCTCCAGATAGCCCTGGGTTAGCTTAGCACACCGCAAACAATGTAATCTTAGTAAGATTAAAAATATCTTAAATCAAGGAAATATATGCTTGTTTTTTGTCTGACAAGATATTTCTTCTTACCAGGCATTTTTTTATTTTTAGAGCACTTGATTGAAGCATTTCAGTCCTTAATTATCTTAATAAGGTATTATAACTTGTTACTGAGATTTTATTACTGGTTCTGAGCAAGTTGAAATTAGTTTGATTACCACTGAAAAATACAAAACTGCTTTGTCAAAGCCAGAATCAAGACAAATTTACTTGTTTTTAGTCTGGCCACACTAGTTTTGAGATATATTTGGATTCTTTTGAAAAATATCTTTGGCTTTGGCTTTGTGTCTGAGGCTAGAGCAGAGTTTACTGCCACTCATCCTCAAAACTGAGAGGAAAGAGCCACCTTTCTTCAGAGGTGATAGCACAGATAAATACTCTGTGTGAGTGGGCCGTGAGTTTATTAGGCATCGCCCTGACAGAGATCTTTCCTTAATGTTTCCAAGTAAGCCTCACAGTGAGCGAACTGCTTGTGAAGTCCAGGCACGTCTAGATGAGTTTTTAAGAAACTGAAAGGGACACAGGGGCCATGTATCGCAGCACACCGTGACTGCTGTCACATCTCTAGGTGGGGCTGTGGATTGCAGTATGTCTCCTGTTAAAGGTTCAGTGGGCTGCAGAAGGTACCACACTGGACAGGGACAGGGCATGCTGGAGAGGGCATTGGTGGGTAATGCTCAAGCTCCCCAACATAGCCGGTCTGAGCAGAATGTGAAGTGGAGTGTTAAATGTGAGGTCTGTTAGAGTGCTGATCATACTACCCATGCACAGGTTGTAGGTTGCCTAAATTGTGATCTTTTTGTGTTTCAGTCCGTAGCACACATCCTCATAGTGCCCGGGTAGGCCACAGAGTGTGGATCGGGCTGTTGTTTCTACTACAGTGGGGACTACACAGAAAGTGTCTTGGGGAAGCTTGAGGGCCTCCATCTTTGTCGAGTTTACCCTCGATTTTGAGGGACTATATAGAGTGTGTGTTATTCTTTTCTGTTTGCAACGTTGACAAAATCAAGTAAGGTAGTCATGCAGAACACCACGAGAGCTGCTCAGAGTAACAGTTTGTTTTACACTTGTGTGTTGGTGCAGGGCCAGGTTGAGTTAAAGGGGATGGTGGATACTGGATGGATGGTGACCATGTTTAGTGCAGATGGTCATGCCATCTGTGAGTAAGATCCGTTCCTTTCTTGGCACTTTATCGAGAACCGTTCTATACTCGTGAGGCCACTTGTGCGCTGACAGGAGGTTCTATGGTTCTAAGGGGGTGGGGAGGCCTGTGCAGACGAGAAAGCTCTGCCTTCGGGACTGGTCCCCTGAGTGTCCAAAGGCTTTTCAGAATGTTACGTCTGCACTGGTAAATACTGTGCCTTTAGCTCATCCAGATTTCACTGAAACTTTTCTCTTGTCTTTTTGGTGCGTCTACTAGTAGTCTTGGGGTTGTTCTGTCTCAGATAAAGTCTAATGAGGACAAAGCTCGGCCTGTTGCTTTCATGAGTAAGTCTTTGAATCACACTCAGTCAAAATATCCGGCTCATCTGCTTGAGTTCTTCGCTATGGGCTATTTGTCATAAGTTTAGTCATTCGTTGCAGGGACACAGGTTCACTGTGTGGACAGACCACAACCCACTGAAGTATGTCTTGACGAAGCCAAAGCTTGATGCTTGCAAGCAGCGCTGGGTGGTTGTTTCGCTCCTTGTGATTTGGACGTCTCGTGTGTTCCAGGTCCCAAACATGTGGTGATGGATGCCCTGAGTAAAGAGCTTTTTGTGAGATCCAGAGTTACTGTATGTGTCGCCTAACTAGGACTCCTCACACTAATCTGCTTAAAGAGGCAAATCAGCTTGCAGATGGATTCAGTCTAAAAGGTGTTCATGATGAGGCAGGTCATCTGGTCAGCAACGTACTTTGTCGCTGGCCAGGCAAAGATTGAACTGAGACACACTTGAAAAAGGTGCAAGTTAGCAAGGCTGCGGAACCTGAGGCTCGGGCAGACCGATATGTCACCATCGTCAGATGTGTCAGATGTGTCACCATCGTCAGATGTGTCAGATGTGTCACCATCGTCAGATGTGTCAGATGTGTCACCATCGTCAGGTGTGTCAGATGTGTCACCATCGTCAGATGTGTCAGATGTGTCACCATCGTCAGATGTGTCAGATGTGTCACCATCGTCAGATGTGTCAGATGTGTCACCATCGTCAGGTGTTTGTATTAGTTTGTTTTGTCACTGTCAAAAAAAAAGTCAAAAAAATCCGTCTACACACACACACACACACACAGGCTGACAGTGTTCTCTTTACACACACAAAACCATCAGCATACACACTCACACTCACTGGGGTTGAGAATTCTCACATCTTCCCGTATCACCCTATGAAGAATGGTCAAGCAGATTGTTTCGTTTTCACTATTCATTCAATGTGCTTTGCTGCTAACATGGGCTACTGAAAATAACATGTAAGTTGACATTTCACAGCAAGACGGTCTGAGTTCAGTAATGTTACTTGAATTAGTAGAAACAACCAAATAAAGCTGTTTTTAAGTAAAATAGAACTAGAGACATTGTAATAGAGACAGAGTCAAGAATCGTCCTCAACATATGTCCTCAACATATGTTGAGGACGATTCTTGACTCTGCCTCTATTACAATGACTCTAGTTCTATTTTACTTAAAAACAGCTTTATTTGGTTGTTTGCCTATAGTAATAAGGTGTTTCCTGGTGCTATGCGAGTTAACTAACAGCCAGTTAAAAACATTCATCATTTTGGAAGACTGTGAATGATAAATGTAATCTATCCCATGTTTTTTTTACCTGGTGGGATGTAAAAGAGGGAGAGAAAGAGAGAGAAGGAGAGAATATTTTCCCAGCATGCACTGATGTCTGTTGGACTTGTACCAAACAAATGATAAGTGGCTCGTCATTACAGCACCTGTCAGGATTCCTGCTGATGTGATTGGCTCAAAAGACAGAAATTCAACGGCACACCCACAAATTAATCTGCCATTTCACCTGCCCCACAAAGGCTTCCTGCTACTCTAGCATCCTATGAGTACATGTGTACAAATAACAATTATTTTCGACTCCTCCCTTTGTTGCACCATTTGTGGACTATCAGTACATCACAGGCATAATGCACAGCTCGCTGCCCTTTCACATTTTGGCCCATAAAGTGACCCTGACCCGAAACATCATCTGCAGGAGCAAGGAGCAAGCAACACCAAGGTCACGTGGAATCACACATACTGATAGAAAGAATCTTCCACAAACCTTAGAGCAGATATAGTTGGAACTGATATATTTAAAACCAAGAAATCACTTGCAGGTGAAGTTTAGCACTGTAACATTAATCTCATTCACTGTTTGCACTGTGTATGCAACATACTCCTCCTCTAAAACCCCTAAATCATCCACCGCTAGTGACATTTCCTTGAGCCAGTAAACAGTGTTGTTTGTTGTGGGTGCGGTGAGGTAGTGGGGAGGGGAGGGGAGGGGTGGGGAGGGGGTGGGGGGTGGGTGCAGTGAGGCGATGGGGAGGGGAGGGGGTGCCCAGATAATGAGCGGCGGGAGCAGAGGTGACTAAGATGCCCCTCACACACTTACCTGCCAGACCCACGATGAATGACTGGAGCACCAGCAGTTTCCATAGCAACCCCATCTTAACAGTGGGAGGTCAGTGGGCGCTTACATCCAAGCAGAGGTGTGTGTAGGGGGAGGGGGGATGAGGTGGCGGGGGGAGTCCTGACTTGTCTCCTTCCAGTGGTGGCCAGGACCTGATATTTAAAAACAAAAAGAGAAAGAAAGAGAGAAAGAGAGAGAGAAAAAAAGACGGTGACATTTCAGATAAACAGAATGTGTGCTGGCTGCTTTTTAACACAACCATTGTCATCCGCGATTGAACCACAGTAAAGTCATGCATTCACAAAAGGGTCAGAAGCCCTCCGCTCTCCACAGGAGTAAAGATGGGGACATCTAATCACAAGGCATATAAAAATCCAAGCGTGGGAAAATGGCAAGGAAGCCACTAGAGACAGAAGACTTCCAGCCATTCAGCCTTCAAACAGCAGGGGGGAGAGCAGGAGGTGGAGAGATGAGAGGGGAGGAGGGGAGGGGAGAGGGGAGAGGGGAGAGAGGAGAGAGAGGAGAGGAGAGAGAGGGGGAGAGAGGAGAGAGGAGAGAGAGGGGGAGAGAGGAGAGAGGAGAGGGGAGAGAGGAGAGGAGAGGAGAGGGGAGGGAGAAGAGAGGAGAGAGGAGAGAGGAAAGAGGAGAGGGGGAGAGAGGACAGGGGAGAGAGGAGAGGGGTGGACAGCAGGAGGTGGAGAGATGAGAGGGGATGGGAAAACTGACACCGATTTAGAGAGAGGGAATACGCAATCCCTTCAGTATTTATGAACAGAGAGGCATTCATTCAAAATGTACAGCAGAATTAAATAGATAAAATAGTGTGTATTAGTATAGTATAACTTCAACACCAGCCTTCATCACACAGAGATATATTACAGAGTTATACACGGACGGTGAATACAAATGTCAGTGGTTGCACACAGTAAGGATTAAGGAATATAAGATTTCTACATTTACATTTATTGACTTGGCAAATTTCAATCCCACACGACTATACCAAATCCAAGGTATAGAATGAGAACACAGAGCTTGCTCTTCAAAAGCACTCAAGACTAGAGAAAGGGGGGGGGGGTTGTATTACACCAGGGACAATAAGCTTTAGAGGAGAAATGGGATCTTCAAGGCGTAGCTTAAGTGCGGTCAGACACACAACCGCCCAGCAACTGAGTCTGGACCTGTGCCAACATAGACCACGGCCAAATCTGCCCCAGTCAATTGCTACCTGGTGTGCCCACTGAAATGTGAACAAACAAACAAACCAACAAAAAAATAAAAACAACAAAAAGCTGTTACACCTGCTGCCTCTGAATGCTTTCCACAACAGGACCATGAAAGAACACAGACAATGGGCTATATATCACTGCATTCAAAATGTTAGTCCTCGTGTTCCCAGAAGCAAACGGCCATGAATGCTTACACAGGCCATGGATACTTACAGAGTACTTGGTTGTAACAGTGAAGGCAAGCACTAGACACCAAATGAGTCTTGTGTCTACTCTCTGTGTAGTGCTTGCTGGAGATAACTCTATCTGCGGAAACACACTGTAACGCTGAAACATATTGGACCCTAATTTAATAGTTTTAATCGCAACGCGGCTGTCAATTTTGCTAATGTCATAAAATTAGCAAGATGCGTAGGAGTTCTATGTGTAAATTAGTTCCTTCAAAGCAACACCTTATTCTGTCAAAAATGATATCATGCTGGGCATGGACCTCCCACACAAGAACCTCGGTCTCCTCTGGTGTAAACTGTTCCGTTCGTGACCTGAAATTAGTCATTTGCTCTGTAGTAGAACAATTATTAAGCTCCGTGTGAACGTTAATAAGGTATGGTCGAATCATTGTGATTGGCTGATAAAGAATGACTTCATTGCCACATCCACTAACTACTAAACCCATTTAGGGTTGATTGTTCCCTTGAGCAAATACAGGTATCTCCACCTATTCTCACCGCACTGTTGCTATTCTCACCGCGCTGTTACACTCACTGCCCTCTGAAATGACAGAGGCTAATACAGAGGATGCCTCTATTAGCCAGCTGTCCCATGCACACTGAATGCAACATCTGACTAGCTCTGAGGCTCACAGTTTGTTTCAATGGTCAGTTTGTCTCTGTGATGCGCCTGCATTGCTTCAGTGCCTAGCAGTGACGTTTCTAAGGTATGGCAGGTATGTCATGTCCCCAGGCCGCCTCTTGATGGGGGGGGGGGCACTGAGCAGTCTCTCTTAGAGTCAGACAAGCCATCCTCGAATAGTGAAAAAATACTTTTCATCAGATATATTTCCTTAACACGCTTGGACTAATACGACTGGGGTCGTATCCTTGAGAGCAAAGACTTTGTAATTGGTAGAGTTTGGTCATTTCACGTATTACGCTCTTCCCTATAGAGTAATATCAAGCTCTTGCCGGAGCTCATGAGTGCTCGATGGTGATATTTGGGTCCTGTATTTCTGAGCTGATATTATTTACTATATTAAGTTATATAAAAGATGGGTGTCAGATGCTTGAACAGGGGCACAACATAGGTGTGTATACACAAGCGTCAGCATCAGTGTATAACCCGCTTCTACTGGCCGTAGTGTCACCAGGACGTACAGCTCCACGTTCATCTGTGCGACTCCTGCACGGCTCAGAAGAGGCTGACCCAGTGCCCACACGACTCCCTGTACAGTACCTGGTGAGGGCCCTGGTACAGCGTGTGGGTGCGGATATTCAGTGTGTGTGTGTGTGTGTGTGTGTGTGTGTGTGTGTGTGTGTGTGTGTGTGTGTGTGTGTGTGTGTGTGTGTGTGTGTGTGTGTGTGTGTGTGTGTGTGTGTGTGTGTGTGTGCGCGCGCGCGCGCGCGCGCGTGTGTGTGTGTGTGTGTGTGTGTGTGTGTGTGTGTGTGTGTATTCTGGGCCCTTTTCCTACCACCAACCAGGGAAACTGCTACATTCTTGTGGCCATGGACTACATCATCGGTTCCCAAACTGGGGTACAGTTTTCTCCCCGCGTACCCCCTGAACCACTTCGCGTACCCCTGGGGGTACGCGGGGAGAAAATTTCCGCGATAACAGAAAAGGGACGGAATTCGCAGAATGTACCGTTTGAAACAGAATTGCAACTTTCAGACGGAAACATCATTTTGTGCATCAAAATCGCCCAAATTCCCCTGTATTTTTTCCTGCAAGTCTGTATTTCTTTCTTGTAAACACAACAACGATCGCAACGATGAACAAGCATTAATTAGAAAACAAGAGAAAATGTCACGTCTGTGCTGAACTCCGCTCCGGCCACGCCCCCCTATTCAACACAGACCTCCATAGCCTGTCAAATGAATTCGCTCATCTTCCCAATCGCCTGCAAATAATGTTTTTTTAGTCTTCTGTTGATGGCTGGCAAACAACAACCTTAGAAGGTTTGGGTCACTTGTGGGACATATTATTCACTCATTTTAAGCCATCAATCTACCTCTGGGTGAACCAAATGAGCCGAAACGGATTAAAACGGAATTAAAGTAAAAGGTGAAAAGGAAAACTTTTTTTTTTTTTCAACAGGGGGGGGGGGGGGCGGGGGGTACGCAGCCGGAGATTAAATGTCTGAAGGGGTACAGGACTGTAAAAAGTTTGGGAACCACTGGACTACATCACCAAGGTCCCTACATTCTTGTGGCCATGGACTACATCATCGGTTCCCAACATACAGGCCTATGGGTCCCTGAGGTCCCTCACCACCGCCGAGCACCTGGCTGACAAGATGTTCTGCCGGAGCTGCACAGCGACCAGGGGTGGATCTTTAAGGCTAAAGGCTGAAGGCCCAGAGTGCCGGACCGGTGGAGCGTTTCAACCATACTCTGGCCACCCAGCTTGCTGTCTTAACCAGCCGTGAGACTGGGATCTGCATTTGCCCCTGGACCTGTGGGCGTACTGGAGGGCAGTCCAAGAGTCCACCAAGTGCACCCCTGTGGCCCTCATGTTCTGACATGAGCTCCGGACGCCAGTGGACTTGGTGTTTGCCATCAATGTCATTGTCACAGTGAAGTTTGCCCTGGCCTCTCGTTTCCCCCAGTGTGTGTGTGTGTGTGTGTGTGTGTGTGTGTGCTTCAAAATAAAAGCCTTGCAGCTAAAAAGAGAAGCTACGCTGTCAATTCAGGAGAGAGAGAAACAGAACGGAGCAGTATTCATTCTCTCGAAATCCTTATACAAAGATCCTTCTTAGACGTTTTTGCATAGAGAGTAGTGAGTAGTATCTAATTCATTATTTAACATGCTTTTTTGCAATTAAGCTGGAAGGACATTACTGATTTGTGATGCATGAAACGGAATAGTAAAAACGGTGAAGAGCTATGAAACTGCAGACAGAACAGTTTTCCTCCGTGAGGCATGGACACTACAGTATCCCAATCTCTACTCAAACCCACAGCAAATCACCGGTCCCACATACTGGAGGGGAAGTGAGAGGACTGTGTTAAACGTTTCAGGGAAGAACAAGCAGACTACTCAGCTAAACTACTCAGATAATGACATATTCGTTCATATATGATGTCAGTTGACTACTAATGAAGCTATTAAAACAATTAAAGTTTGATCATGTACCTATAAATCTTCAATGTTAACAGACCTGTATCCCTGTGGCAATACTAAAACAATTTTATAATTCATCATTAACATGTCTGGGTGGCAGGTTACACTATAAATTGTCTGCATATACAGAATAGATTATGAAGATATACAGATATATTTGCTGCTATTTTCAAAACTGCTTTTTATGCCAAAAATTGAGCTATGCACAAATTAATTGTCAAACATGCAAAGCAAAGCATGCAAAAGTCAGCATTTTTTTAAACTCTATTGTAAATATTTTAGCGATCCAAATCTGCTCTTTCTCAAAGGGACATGGAATAGAATCGAAAAGAATAAAACATAATGAAATAGAACTGATCTGATCAGACTGGAACAGAACAGAACAGAACAGAACAGAATAGAATAGAATATAACAGAACAGAACAGGACAGAACAGAACAGAATAGAATAGAATCGGATAGAACAGAACAGAACAGAAAAGAACAGAACAGACTAGACTATAATAAAATATAATAGAATAGAATAGAACAGAACAGAACAGAATGGCTGTCTAGCCCTGACTAAGTGGAAATGTGTCTTTACCCCACACAGTGATAAATAGGCTATAAAAGAAAAACACACGACATAAAACAACGAATGAACATAGGTATATAAGAGAAGAAAACACAGAATAGAATGAACAGCATATAAAATCAGCTCGTGAAACATCAAAATAAGACACAGAATCATCACATAAACATCCCACTGACATGTAAATCCCATTATGCCCCAACACTGAGTGCAGCCACAGCAGCGCTCTACTGGAAGGGCAGATGGAGGCAATGCCAAACAAGGGGGAAAACAGCCTTGGGCGCGTGACACAATATGCATCACCCTTCTGTG
This sequence comes from Clupea harengus, assembly GCF_900700415.2. Lineage (NCBI taxonomy): Eukaryota > Metazoa > Chordata > Actinopteri > Clupeiformes > Clupeidae > Clupea > Clupea harengus. The sequence goes on from NC_045155.1 coordinate 28,247,268, forward strand.
TGGCTGGGACTTAAAAAGCCCCACATGACTGCCAAAATCTCTTGAGAGAATATGGTTGATAAATGGGCTTTTCTGTCCCTAGGCTTTTATTCAAGAGCACATACATATCCATTAGGGACCCACAGAGAGAGAGAGAGAGAGAGAGAGAGAGAGAGAGAGGGAAAAGAAAGAAAGAGAGCGAGAGAGGGTGAAAGAGAGAGAGAGAGAGAGAGAGAGAGAGAGAGAGAGAGAGAGAGAGAGAGAGAGAGAGAAAGACAGAGTAGTCCACCCCACTCCAGGTCATCATAGCTCATCAGCCACAACAGTGCGTGTCACATCTGAAAGAAAAAACACACACAAAAAACCCAAGCCTTCACAGAGAGATGCTGGAGGGTCTTGCCCTGATCTGGCCCTGATCTGGCTCTGATCTGGCCCTGATCTGGCACATTTCCACATCAGCGTGGGATCCATTTCAAAGCCAACGACCGTCTGGGGATAATTCTCCAGACTGACAGCTGAGAGATTTCAAAAAAAAAAAAAAAAACTCAGGCAGAATTTTCCAATGAAAAGAACACAGTGAACCTGTCGAAACTGTGCTGTGTTCAAAATGTGTATGGTCCTTGCCCGATCACATTTGCATAGAAGTAAGCTCACTGGAAATTTGAAGTCCGCACACATGGTGGCAAAGATATACACACACCCGCCATTTGACTCGTGGCTGTAACTTTCAATTTACAGATGTGGAATGTGGTCGCATATTATGGCTGCAAGCCTGACCTCTCCCCTACCCGTCTCCGGCATCAATATTTCAGGAAAAGCCCAGTATTAATAGAACAGCAGCGCTCCCCTCCTCAGCTGTTCAGGAGCTGAGATGATGGCATTCACACCAAATGCACTAGCACTCTCTCTGAATCATGAATGAGACAGTCTCTCACACTTTCTAGCTTAGACAGTGGGGGGTAGGGGGGGGACGGGGACAGGAGCAAATGGAGTAACACGCTGCATCTTCTATGCGACTCTCTTGACATCACTTGATCCACAGACACCATTGGTACTACTCTCTACCTCTCTCTCCATCCCTCCCTTCCTGTGCCAGCGCTCGCTGACCCGCCCGCCCGCCCCCGAACAAGTGCTTTTCATCAGGCAGGCGGAAAAAAAAAAATCCCCATTGTTTCATCTGAATGGGTGATGGAGAGGGAAACGAACCGACCCCCTTGTCCTTTGATTGAACTGGGCCTTCTTCTTCGGCATGAAAAATTCACAATGACAAAGAAGACACTGTTAAGTGCTCATAGTGTTGAACAGGACCGCAGCGCCCAGCATGGGATCACTCATCGTGCTTTTCACAATGGATTTCAGAGATACCCGATGATGCCCTCTGACCCTCATGTTCAACCTACAGAGACACAGAGCTGTCACTCACCGAATATGAGTTCCAGCAGCGTTGAGTGGGAGATCTTCACGTCAGCTGACATGACAGTAGAACTGTGTGTGTGTGTGTGTGTATGTGTGTGTGTGTGTGTGTGTGTGTGTGTGTGTGTGTGTTTAGATCTGAGCACGTATCCTGCAGGCGTGACACGACATGCCCCACAGGGACCCCTGTAACTAAACACCCAGTGACTCACGCGTGGGAAGGTGGGGAAGAAGAAAAACAAGTGACAATACACACACACACACACACACACACTTAACATGACAAACACACACACACACACACACACACACACACACACACACACACACACACACACACACACACACCAACTTAACATGACAAAGGAAGAGATGCAGCGGAGACGTGTACACGGAGCGCTCTGCCCCTACTCCACTCCAGAGCGGTTTCTCTCTTTCTATTTTTTTTTATTTATTTTTTTTACTTTCAGAAGCCAGTAGAGAGCAGTAGCAAACTAGGTCTGCTTTACTTTTAGCGGGGAACTCAGAGTCTGCAGGGACGGACGGGGAGGTTTCTGTCTGCCCGTCTGCATTTCTTTCTTTTCTTTCTTTCTTTCTTTCTTTCCTGTCCTCCTCCTCCGCAGACCTGCAAGAGGCCCTGCTTCCTGACCGCTAACCTACTCAGAGGCCTCGCGGAATCAATTTCCAATAAAGTGATCCCACGTCAGCTGTCATTCAACTGTCTGTGCAATCACTCTCAGACAGAGAGGGCTCTCTCTAACACACACACGCACACAAACACGCACGCACGCACGCACGCACGCGCGCACACACGCACACACCCACACACACACACACACACACACACACAGACACACACACACACACAGACACACACACACACACACACACACACACAGACACACACACACACACAGACACACACACACACATACCCACACGCACACACACACACACACGCACACACACACACACACACACACACACACACACACACACACACACACACACACACACACACACACACACACACACACACACACAGACAGACAGACACACACACACACACACACGCACACACACACACACACATACCCACACACAGACACACACACCCATGTCGGAATTGAAGTTATTGTCTTGAGCTGATTGGCTGCCTGGATTCATTTTTGGGCTCCTTTAATCCTCATCATGGTTTCCTAATTGTTGTCATAATTGAGCTTGTGGGATTCTCAGATTAGACGAGGAGACTCAGTCAGTCGCACTCTCAGAGAAAATGAATCTGCTGATACAAAATTATGAAGGTTTTTTTCATCCCATAAAATTCTGATTAATATTAAGTGGGGCAGAGAAGACATTTCAAGCAAATACGAGCAATGGTTCAACATTTTCTTCCACCTTAAGTATACCAGTCTCCCTCCCTCGCTTCCTCTCTCTGTGGTGTGTGTGTGTAAGAGATCATGATATTGCATATAGAGTGTATCTGCATGAACTCTAAGGGATGCTGTACAGGAAATGACACTCAATCCAATCTCAGGGAGAGTGACAGATGCTGTGATTTGGATCCTCCAAGCCCCTTGTTTACTTGGTAAATTATTGCAATGCATTTGACAGTCTAAGTGGGCCAGCGATTATAGGAACCTTTAGAGTAACTCCCTGAACTGCCTTAGTGTACCCTAACAGACAGGATACTATGGACATATTTTCTGTAAACATTCACCTACACACGACAACTATTGCCTTCAATATCCATAAAGGATGGCACTTAACGTGTAAAGATGTTTCTGGTCTGGTGTGCTGGTGTGATTCACAGAGGATATTTTACTAAATGACATGCAGTTTGATACATGGTCCATGTGGGAGGGCATTAGTGGTGCGATGCTCTTTCATCAGCATCAGATTCGGAACGTGAAAGTAGAGGCGAACAGACAAGACGCACTTTATCACAGATGAAAAACAAGTTCTGTCCCACATGCTATATAAAGTATTTGTGGAAATATTTCCGAGTGGAATCTTTCCCAATACAACACAAATTATGTATGCATTATATATGTGTGTGGGATATGTAGGTTATTAGAAGCAATGTAACGAAAACACAAACCTCTGTCTGGTAGCCTAAACTCAACAGAATTGGACAATAAACAGTAAAAGTCGCCACTCGGATACGCTGTAGCGACGATTTCATCAACAAAAACCAAGACAATAAACTGCCAACTGCACAACAAAGCACGTGGATGTACTTAAAGACAAGAATGTATCGAGTTACCTCTGTCCAACGTCTCTGCTTTCCTCGATATCCGTTATAGAGTTGGTGTCTGTTTGGATGCGTTCGTAAAAACACGGGAAACAGCGGTTCACTCGTGAGTTTAGCCTTGCTCGCAGTGTAACGGCTAGACAGCAGCCGAGCTTACTACTATACGTATTTGGTCGTCCTCTTTCTGGTTAAATTCCCCAGGAAACTTGGGCGTGATGTACGCGAACATTTCATACAGTAGGCTACTTGAAGTCCTGTCAGAGAAGCCAAACAAATTGGGGTGCGATAAACCGTAGCTTCCCGCACCACCGAGACGAAATCCCTCGGCACAATCCGCGCGACTGAAATAAAGATTCTTATGGGATTCCGGAGGCGCACGCACGCACGCCGCGAGCTGTCAGCTCACTGGTCTGTTCACAGCGCGACTGAGTCGCAAGGGTCGTGTAACACACCTCAGCGCATGAGTTCGTTCGTCATTGTAGTACTTCAGAAGATCCTCCCACTGGAAAGTTTAATCAGCTTGTGAAATGTATTATAAATTACATATGCGTGAGGTAACTCAGTTATACATCTGTAGCCTACACAGTCTCAGGAGATACACCAGCTGAACTGTCGTAGTTCATACTCCTGTGCTCTCTTTTCAAAGATGTTCTGCGACTCTCTCCAGTACCGATTATAGGCTACTCATTTTTATTTCTCATGCGGCCTCCCAAATGCCACCTTGATGAATTGTTTGTGAGCCAAGGGTTATACTTGTATTTTTGTGTCCTAGAATATCATCGCTTCTACTGAGAGATATGAAACCAAATGTTTTGCATTATATGAAGGATGTGGAATCATATTGATTATTTAAATATACTTGGAGCAAAATAAAAGTCTTGGAGTCACGCCACAGAAAAGGTTATCAGTTTCTGTGGATGGCCTGGAACGGTGCCAAAAGGCCTTCCAAAAGGGTCAAATTAAGTTTAGTTCTTGTTGAACTTCAAGCTATTGATGCACACTTAGACTTTGTGATTGGCAAGTGTCAGACTTGTTCTGAAGGCGAGAGAGAAGCCATGATTGACCCCGCCAGCAGTTACAGAAGCTCTTACCAGCGCTTGCTGATTGCCCACTAATGACTATTGGGCAGGACGTTTAACCTCATCTGTCTTCTCTGATAGAAGAATACACCTCTTGAACCATGAAATTGAGGTGCTAGACCCACAAAAAAATAAAGTAGGATCTGTCTGGGGCCAAAACAAACCAAGACCAGGTGTTTCATGATTCCAGTATTGGATATTTCACATAGCAGGTGACCGTCATTGCTCTCTCTGAAGACCTTTTACTGTTTTAAGATTAAAAGCACAAAATGACAGACAGTAAGTTCCTGATTAAAATGCTAAATGTGATGTACAGATAAACCACAGAGTAATCTCTGGCATTTTTAATAAATTGGTTTCTAATATAACACCGTATGACAGCATTTAGTTTAATAATATGTACATGTTATATTCCAGTTATCTCAAAGACAGATGAATAGCTGTACTCTGAATTGAAACCGTGTGCCGTCTACACACTTTATGTTCTGTATTATACTCTCAGCGTGTGTAAGATCAATTTGAATTATCAAATGTATCAAATGAAGTATATCAAATGAAAAAATCAGTCAGAGACAGCAAGTTAAATTCACATGGAAAATGTAAAGCCAGACGAGAGAGCAAGTTAAAACTGGGACAGAGGGCTGTGACAAAGGGCAGCGAAAAGAGAAGTTCTGTAAGTGGAAAATACCACAAGAATCATGTGTTATTACTATTATGATATATTATATATGTGCAGAGTGGTATTTTCCACTTACAGAACTTCTGTTTTTAATCTGCTGACACATCGTCTGAAAGCTTTCCCTTATCTGCGCCACAGACTGACCACTTATGATTTCTCTTTTCGCTGCCCTTTGTCACAGCCCTCTGTCCCAGTTTTAACTTGCTTTACTGGCTTTACATTTTCCACGTGAATTTAACTTGCTGTGTCTGACTGTTTTTTTTCATTTGATATACTTCATTTGATACATTTGATAATTCAAATGTATCTTACACGTGTCATGCAGAATAAGTAATATGTAAAGTTTAAATTAGACACAGCCCCCCACTGTTACAGAAAGAAAAAGATGCAGGTTCAATTACATTTAGTCATTTAGCAGACGCTTTTATCCAAAGCGACTTACATATGTGCGACTTACAATGTATACACATTTTACATATACACTGATGGCACACTGCACATCAGGAGCAATTAGGGGTTCAGTGTCTTGCTCGAGGACGCTTCGACAGGGAATCGAACTAGCAACCTTCTGATTACTAAACGACTTCTTTACCTCCTGTACCACTGTCGCCCCCCACGGTAGAGTTGAGGACCAATAAGCAATTACTCTGCAATGATGTATGAGAGCCTAGCAATTGATCCATCCAACAGTCTGCTGTACGTGCTTCTAACCAATTAAGCTCAACTGAGGGAAAATAATAGCAAGTAAGAGTGTAAGACATGACTTACATCTCGCCTGCCTTAGACGACACGTTTCCTTATGCTTTTTTACCAGAGCTTTGACACTGCAGGAGCAACACATCACCTCTGAGAGAGTGGTGTATTTTGTCAGGATGGCGGAGTTGCATGGTGTCAGGTCGGAGGAGTGTGTGTGTGTGAAAATCACTTGACACCCCTCCTCCACTCTACCTTCAGAGTGTGTCGGCACGAGGAAGCCCAAACAGTGGCGGCTGACTCTGACTCGGTTCTGACTCTGACTCGGTTGTGGCGTTAACCAAGTGGACCAGCGCCTCATCTGCTCTAGTTTGAGCTTGTGTCTTGTAAACTTTAGCACTCGAGCTGAGGTATGTACATTAGTGGCAACACCTTCCTAAGTGATGCAACAGCACTCATAAATGTCACGGAGATCGGTTGCAATGTTACACCACAGAATGTGTTGAGTGTACTTATCATTACCATCTGGCTAATGCATAATTGTGAGTTATGCCAACAAACATGCGTGATGATCATTTCATTTAAATTGCTATTGATTTGTTTAATATCTGAGTACATTTCAGTCATTTCAGTCATAATTAATTAACTCATTACAACAGCTGAGAGTAGGAGACTAATTACTGACTTTATGTCTTCTCTCTACACTTAAACCTTATGCCATGAATTCAATCCTGTTATAAGATGCCATGACAGTCAGTTTCCATTGACATAACAGTGCTATGTGGCCATTATGGGAAATTATCATAAAAAAACTCTTAAAATACTCTTCATAATAATTGATGATAGTACGTCGGCAAGCTGTTCTTTCATGTATACATTTGAGAATGTATCTTTGACATGGTTGAGTCAGTCTCATAACGCAGGTCTCTATAAAGCGCTATGCATCTTTGTGTCATTTACTAGTGTACAGGGCAGGAACAATTCAGAGAAAGCCGTAATGGGAGCTCATGGATTGTGGGTATTCCAAGCGACGTCTTGGTGGAAAAATATAATTGGTGCCTCACTTCAGGTTACATTCTGGGATTGTCTCACGGAGGAGCCTTGGCCTACTGGAGCGTGATCTCGCACTGTGAATACAGGAGCACTGTTGTAACAGTGTTAACAGGGAGGTTTTTTCTTTTTGCCCCTGTCACCATTGTGCTTGCTCTAAGGGGGTTCAGGCCCTGGGCTCTGTGAATCGCCTTGGGAAAATGTGATTGTTTTGGCACTTCATAAATAAAATTGAATTTTATTGAATTTTATTGAATTGTAGCAGAGAGGATGAAAACTCTGTCTGCACACCCTGACTGCTCAGGGGTGTACTAAGGGGTACTTTCTGTAAATAATACATGTATATTTAAATACAGTGTGTATTTATATATTCATATGAATATGTATATTTACTTGTGATTGTATATAGGATCATATTGTCAACTGAGAATGAAGAACAGGGCCCAAGTGCAGTTTTGAGAAAAATGTGATTGAAAATCCAGAATTAAATAACCATCATTCTGTTCTTTTGTCCTTCATATTATTTTATGTTATATTCTTTTTAGAAATGTAATATTAGACACCAAATCATATTATTTTATATTATTTGGTGCAAGAAAATGTCAGATAGACCTTGTTAATTCTCGGTTGGCAAAATGCAACCGTGTCTAATCTGCCTTCAGTCCTTCAAGGAAATGCAGAAATCAGGCAAATCTCACAAGACTGTTTGCATGTTACTGCTCTTCTCTTTTTAATGAATAAAAACAGAAACTCACTAAAATATGGATAATTCACAACGATGGTAGAATATCTTACCAAGGCAGTTGCACAGGCTACATAGGCTGTTATTCACCATCATGAACTACAACCTGTGTTTCATCCACAGAAGCTGGCCTTCAGCCCCCCCCCCCCCCCCCCCCCCCCCCCCCCACCCATCAAGGCCATGGGCTCTAAACCCATAAACCGCTCTGGGTGAGTTAAACTGACAATGCGGCGGTATCTCTAACAGGTGTTTTACAGGTGAGCAGACAGGCCGGCCGGCTCTCTCGGCCCCTTCATCTGCGATGGCCCTCGGATCACGCACCTGTCCCTGCCACTTCAGCGATAAACTTCGGGGATTGCTTTACCACTGCGCCTGAGACTCGGAGAGATAAGGTGAAGCTCTCATGTTTCTGCCCCACACCTCAGGTGCTGTGTGTGTGTGTGTGTGTGTGTGTGTGCGTGTTTGTGTGTGTGTGTGTGTGTGTGTGTGTGTCTTTGCATGCATGTACATAGGTATGCGGAGTGTATATGTGAATGTGTTATGAATATGATAAGCATATGTTTGTGAACTGATGTGTGTGTGAGTGTGTGTGTGTGTGTGAGTATACATGAGAGTGAATTGATGTGTGTACGTGTGTGTGTATGTGTGTGTGCACGCACGCGCTGTGTGCCTCTCTGCTGATGAATAATTCACTGGAAGGAACCCTCCACCGCTCAAGATAAAACCCCTCTCATCCCTGTTCAAGTGCATTGACTTTTTCCCTCTAAACTCTCTCTCTCTCTCTCTCACTCTCTCTCTCACTCTCTCTCTCCCTCTCTCCCTCTCTCTCTCTCTCTCTCACTCTCTCTCCCTCTCTCTCCCTCACTCTCTCTCTCTCCCTCTCTCTCACTCTCTCTCTCTCTCTCACTCTTGTATCTGTAGCACTCAGAGCCCCTTGTGTAGAATGAGAGAGAAGGGGGTTAGGCATCGAAAAAGGGGGAGGAACAAAGAAAGAAAAAAACACAACACAACACAACACAACACACGAGAGTGTCAAACAAAATGCTTTCCAGGCATCCAGGAGTTCACAGGCATTCTGCAGAGCTTGGGCTATCGACAGCACCCCCCTGACCCCACGGTCACCCCGTGCCTCTCGAGTTCACATGCAGATATGGATCTGCTAGGGGAGATGGGGAGAGTGTGTTTGGACCGCTGACCTGAGGGTCCAGGTATGGGTGATCAGAGCTTGAGCACTGTAGAGCCCTGCAGTCGTGCCCTTGGATGCTGGATGCTACTGTACTGTATGTAACTGGCACTTCGACTAGTGCGTAACTTGCAATTACAGCAGTTACATTTCTGCACTTCTTTTTTCTTTTTTCTTTAATTTTGTTATATTTCTCATGTAAAGTAGTATTTATTGTTACACCAGGTTCTATTGCTCTTAGCTTGACTATTCTCTCCCTTGTACGTCGCTTTGGACAAAAGCGTCTGCTAAATGACTAAATGTAAATGTAAATGTAAATGTAAAAGAAGGGAGGAGAGGATGGAGGAGAGATGGAGGAGAGGACGGAGGAGAGATGCTACTGTATGTGGAGAAGGGAGGAGAGGATGGAGGAGAGAATGGAGGAGAGGAGGGAGGAGAGGATGGAGGAGAGATGGAGGAGAGGAGGGAGGAGAGGATGGGGGAGAGGATGGAGGAGAGGATGGAGGAGAGATGGAGGAGAGGATGGGGGAGAGGATGGGGAGAGGATGGAGGAGAGGATGGGGGAGAGGATGGAGGAGAGGATGGGGAGAGGATGGAGGAGAGGATGGGGGAGTGGGAAGGAGGATGTGGAGGGAGCTAATGACGTGGGGTCGGACTCACCAGAGATGGGGAGATGAGGAGATTTCACTGCAGGGCTGAGAAAAAGTACAGGTTTATCGATGGCAACAACAGTCTGGATATACCTACCTATAAATGAGAAGTGGGAGAAGATTCAGGATCCATGGGGTTTGCCCAGGGTGACATACTAGCTAGAACTGTCACTGCTGTAAACATTAGTTGATCTTCTTCGACTTCTTCTTCACCTAAATCTGTACACAGTAGTTGCTGCCCTTTATGTGTATATTTCATACAATGTGGTCTCAATTAACAAAAGGCATCACAACAACTTGATGGAATGTGTGTACAGTCTGTTTTTCCTTACACCTTCACTGCACAAAAACATCATTGATTTTTTTCTTTTTGAAACATCATTGATTTAAACTAAACATTGATTTCTAGAAACATCCTTGATGTGGATGTAGAGATCTCTGTGACCTTACACTCACCTCTCTTCCACTCTAAATGGTTGTCTTGCATATCAGATCAAACTTGCCTTCCCCCAGTGGCGTGCTAATGAGAACTGGTAGACATTCTGGGTGCCTATGTAAAAAAAAAATATTTAGTAATTTCACTTAGATGCATTAATTACCCTGGAGAAGAAATTACATGGTACATCTATTTCAATCACTGAAGATACGTGAATGTGTCTGCAACTGAATTTAATGCAGCTTTAAAAAAATAAAATAAAAAAAAAACTTTTAAATCATGCATATTGCTAGTGTCACAAACTTTTAAAGCAGAGAGCAAAGCATTTGTTTTTGTATAACTACTTTTCTATTCATATAACATTTGTTCTTTAATAACTACTTTTCTAGTCAGAAAACATTTAGAAATAACTGACACATGGGTCAGGGTCTGGATAGAGTACATAATACGTTACCTTAACAGGAAGAAGATAAACGTGTTGTAAATGGAGTAGCGCTTATCTACTCGTACAGCAGACAAAGCACTTAACAGATGAATGCCTCGGACATCTATCCATTCACACACCGATGGCAGAGACTAGTATCTGAGGTCCCAACCGGCACATCGGGAGCGGTTGGGGGTTCAGTGTCTTGCTCAAGGACACTTCGACACTTGGTGAGAAGGAGTCGGGATCGAACTAGTAACCTTTCGATTGTTGAAAGACTCCTGAACCACTCCTGAACCACTATCGCCAAAGCAACAAAGCAACAAAGCAACAGTAACCCCATTGGTAGTTCAGCTCTTGTAGTTACCGGTATGTTCATTTGGCACAACTTGAAATGTCAAGATAAAGCTCACCAGTGTGCTCCGAAGGTCAGCAACAGCACTATAGTGCAGACGTGCAGTTAGCAAAACTCTCTAAATCAGACAGAAATAGAGAGAGAGAGAGAGAGAGAGAGAGAGAAACAGAGAGAGAGAGACAGAGAGAGAGAGACAGAGAGAGAGATAGACATACAGAGAGAGAGAGAGCGAGAGAGAGAGAGACAGAGGGGAACGCCACACATCGCATACTGTTCCCATGTAAGCTTATTAAAATCAGGGCTGGAAATAAAATTGTTTTAATTTGCATGCTTTTCAAGGAGAGGAGAGAGCAAGAGGGGTTAGGGAAGGCAGTGGAAAGAAAGTAGTTTGGGGGATGGGGCGGGGGAGAGACAAGGAAGAGAAAGCTCAGAGGATTATAGATGTCACAGAAATTAAATTTCTTTCTGACTGAGGTCACCATCTGCCTCCTATTTGACAATTTGAGATTAAATTAAAATGAATCCGGCACTGTACAAAATGGGCGCTATTCCCAAATTCAACACAGACAAACTGAGTCATATCGAGCGATGGTGTATATTTTATAAGTCTTTGTGGTGAGAAAGTCACTGGCTTGCCCCTATGGAGGAGAAGAAGTGAAATCTCTGAAATCACCAGACTGAAATGAAAGAAATTAGCAATTAACATGCTGCACTGTCAGTTATGACTGTAAGGTTCAGATAAGGCCCCAATAGCTTAGAGCCTCATTTTCTAATTGTTGCATGGAGAGCAAATTCTAAAACAATAAAAAAAAGCAGAGTTCTTAAAACAAAGTAACACTCTCTGTGTTTCCAGAGACCAAGCCCCAGCATGTGTAGAGGCAGCTTCTAGTCTCTGGCAAACTATTAAGTTTGACTTGAGAGCCTCACTGTGTTAGAGGACGCCCCGTGGATACATCCTGCACGGTTGCTTCCGTTGTATGGATTCAGGAAAAAACAAGTACATGTGTTATTTAAGATGACAAGCCAATAATGGGACTAGTTTGATAAAGGAGACTTGCTGTGCTTCACATGAGGTATCAAACATCAGAAAAGTGGTCGGTATGGCAGTTGGATAGATTTAATGTGTTTTCGCTTGTCATAGCTGGATTTAAACGTTCACACAAATTATTGCTTGCTCGCCCACCAACTGCTCAACAAAACTGCTAATGGCTTAATAGCATGCACAGTCCCTCTGGCTTCCTCTTTACTGTGCAGGCTCAAGAGGTCCTAGAGGCCATTTTACACTTACTTTTTTTCCTCACTAATTTCTTTTGAACATGGCTACCGCTCACAGATCTGAGTAATCTATGGCGTCCAAGGTGCTTACTGGCACTGAGACGTTGCACTGGGATCCTTAGTCATGGCTTTGAACTCTTTGGACTTTGGGCAAGCTAGCAAAAAAAAAAAGCTAAAACACACGTTTTACACACCTGCCGCCATCACACATGAGTGCTGGCTAATCACACAAGGTGCTGGGGAGTGAGATTCGGAGGTTGGAGCGAGGTTGGCACATTACATAAATGCAGTAGTACTGTCCTGTGTTGGACTCAGGCTTTCAGTGTATCCAATATAACACACCTCAGACCCACTCCTGATCAGTGATTAATGTCTCACCACCTTGTTGTCTCCCATAGAAATGAACAAAAGTGGCTTCCACACGTGACATCTCCCAGGCCCTGTGTTCAGAGCAGGGCTCCCTATGGGTCGGGTGTCTGTGATTGGAGATAAGGGCAGTAACGCAGTAAGCTTGAATCTGATTCATGCTAACCACGTGTGTGTGTGTGTGTGTGTGTGTGTGTGTGTGTGTCTACATTGTTTCTTTACAGCCTCACCAGTGGGGGACTGTAGAGGGGGCTTGTCTTTGGGTACATGTCTGTATATCATGTCCTGGCCTTTAAAATAATTATTGGGACTGGCCTGAATGTTCATGTTTACAGGTCATGGAATACATCTTAGCAAAGCGCATGAGGCGGAGATATAGGGAGAGGGTGGTCGGATGCGCCGCTCATTCATGGAGCTTACTGAGCAGGACTGGCAGACATGTGTCCACCTACCCCCAGTAACAACCCTGAGCATGACTGGCAGACGTGTGTCCACCTACCCCCAGTAACAACCCTGAGCATGACTGGCAGACGTGTGTCCACCTACCCCCAGTAACAACCCTGAGCATGACTGGCAGACGTGTGTCCACCTACCCCCAGTAACAGCCCGTTAATGACATCTGCCGTCTAACCGGTCCTGACCTGGAGAAACTCCACAGAGGTGTGAATCCCCTACCTGTTGCTGTGACTGTAACAGCAGCACTGACCTTTAACCCCACTGGATCCTTCCAGCATCCCCACGGCCTCCACGGTTGGGGTACCCGGCTCAGCTTTGGGCTCAGTGATACATGCAGTCACCCCCTTCCTTGTTCACAGAGCACCACAATTTATTATTTTTCCCTCACCTGATACCCAGCTCACCCAAAACCACCCCACCCCCCCCCCGGCCTGCCCTGCCCCCATGGACTGCACTCTTAACACTCTACCCTGCAACTATTGATGCACCTCAATGTATATATATTAGTGCTGCAGTCTGAAAATGTCAACAGGCAGCTGGCTGAAAGCAAAGAAGTAGTAGGCTTACCTTTTATTGGTAACCTAACTGTTACGGTTCAATGTTTCTGAAATAAGAGGCCTGACTGCTATGTTCACAGCAAACTTGAAAAAAATTAAATATTAAGCCATGGTTTAACTGCACTATAGGCTGAGTCCTTGTTTACCTGAAATGTGCACTTTATAATTTTATTTTGTACCACCCTGTTTGGCAATATTGGTTTTCAATAAAATAAAACATTTGCATAAAGCAAGCCAATCAACTTTTCCATGTTGATAAGGGCATTAAAGTAAAAATAAAATGATGGAAAAAATAAATAAACAAAGGGACATTTAGAATAGATAAAAAATTGCGATTAATCGCGATTCATTTTGAGTTAACTATGACATAAAGGCGATTAATCGCGATTAAATATTTTAATCGTTTGACAGCACTAATATATATATATTTCTCTTTTTTAATTTACTCAGGGATATTTATTTATCTATTTATTAATTGTTATTATTATTATTGAGCTGTGGCAGTTAATGTCCACAGCAACTTAAGTTTTTAAGCTGTCTGTTGCTGTCTCTACTGTCTCATTGTTTTTGTGACAATGACAAATAAAGTACTTTGAACTTTGAACTTTAAACCCAGCATGTAACAGGAGTGTTGTGGATGCCCATGGGTTCCCAGGGGTCTTGGGTGTAATAGACTACACGCACATCCCGTTGCGTGCGCCCCCGGCCCATGGGTATGAATACGTGAATCGTAAAGGGGTTCATTCCATCAATGTTCAAGCGATCTGTGCTGCAGGTCACTCATGTGTTCACTAACTATCCTGGCTCTACACACGACACGGTGTGCACCAGTGCACCTTCATATGGGTCGCCGTTAGGAGACAATGGCTATCCGTTATGCACCCGGCTCACCACACCATCCATTATGCCAACCACTCAGTGGCAATGGCAATTCAATATCGATATGCACAGGTCTGTGATTGAGTGAACATTTGGCCTTTTTAAAAATGCGTTGCCGATGCTTGTACAGGTCCGGCAGCACATTACAATCCAACCCTTCTTTGTGGCATGCTGTGTTTTTCAATAAACACAAACCACACATTTAATACAGTGACAGGATTTTATTTAAATCACTTTCTTTTTCTGCCTCTTGTGCATACACCAGATGAGGCTGAGGCGAGGCAGAGGAGTTGCTGGGCTGGGCTGGGCTGGGCTGGGCTGGGCTGGGCTGGGCTGGGCTGGGCTGGGCTGGGCTGGGCTGGGCTGGGCTGGGCTGGGCTGGGCTGGGCTGCTGCCGGGCTGCAGTCGCCAGTCAGTCTAGACTGGCGCTGATGGAGGTGAGCAGCGGGCGCTGGCGAGCATTTGACCCAGTGGAGGCGGCTGTTCAGTGAGTCAATGCTGCGCCTTAGTGCATGCACCTCTCTCTGGGTGGTGGCAACCCCAGCCTGCTGGCTCCGGAGGAATGGGCACCTCTCTCTGGGTGGTGGCAACCCCAGCCTGTTGGCTCCGGAGGAATGGGCACCTCTCTCTGGGTGGTGGCAACCCCAGCCTGCTGGTTCCGGAGGAATGGTTGGTCAGAGGACCTCACCCCCCTCCTGTTGCTCTGCGTTCTCCCATACAGCTCCCCTCTCTGCCTAAAATCATTGAACCGCCTTTTACACTGTTCAGCAGTTCTCAGAATATCAAAGGCATTTGCATTGACGCTATCAGTTACCTGGTCCCGGGCTGTCTTTA
Organism: Clupea harengus; assembly: GCF_900700415.2. Lineage (NCBI taxonomy): Eukaryota > Metazoa > Chordata > Actinopteri > Clupeiformes > Clupeidae > Clupea > Clupea harengus. Next base: position 28,262,572 of record NC_045155.1, read on the forward strand.
CCTCCGCGAAACCAGGAAGCCTGCTGGCAGTTCCAAAAATGATATCAGAACCTCCGTCTCCTCTGGTGTAAACCGCTCCGTTCGTCACCTGAAGTTTGTTCTCTGCAGCATTGCAGAACCATGGAACAATGGTTATTAATAATAAGGTATGGTTGATTGATTGTGATTGGCTGGTTGAATGAGAATTACTTCATTGCCACACCCACCAATTACTCAACCCATTGATGCTTGATTGCGTCAATGACATTAGCATATGTAGCTATCCACGCCTATTATCACTGCGCAGTCACAGCCCATTCGTGGTGCTCTGTGCACTATGAAATTAGGGCCCTCGTAATTTTTTATATCTAGAATATTCTGAATATTGCTTGCATCACGTCTTATTTTTTGTCTGGAAGAACATTGCAGATCACTTTATATATGATTAATATGAAACGTTCATATAGCCTCCATTACTCACAAACTGGCTTCATCGTTCATTTTCACAGAGGCTGGTGGTCCCTGGATTAGAACTCCAGCATCTGTTGAGCGCAGTAAAATTGTAGCGGTCAGAGATTTACTGCCTGTTGGCCTCTTCACACCCTGGCCATTATGTCCTTGTAGGAGGGAAGGGAGAGAAAGATAGAGAGGAAAGAAGAGAGAGAGAGAGAGAGAGAGAGAGAGAGACACGGAAGGAAAGACATGGCAAGAGAGAAAAAGAGAGGGAAAGAAAGAGATGGAGAGTGAGAGAGAGAGAGGGAGGGGGAAGGAAAAAGAGGGAGAGGGAGAAACAGAGAGAGAGAGAGGAAGAGAGAGAATGAAAGAAATTGAGGGAGAGAAAGAGAGAAAGAGAGAGAGGGAAAGAAATATCTAGAGTGTGTGAGAGAGAGAGAGAGAACGAGAGAAAGAGAGGGAGGGAAAGAAAGATCTAGAGTGTGTGTGTGTGTGTGAGAGAGAGAGAGGGAGGCTGCTGCCCACTCACATTGCTGTAATATGACAGCATTTTTCATTCTGCACCTAAAATGTGGAAAAATCAATATTTAATCAAAGACACATCATGTTGCCAACAAGATACAATATATTTACCATCGCTGTGATAGCTCCACTTTTTGTCTTGGGCGAAATCGAAAAGAGCACTGGGGGGAAAAAAAGAAAAAGGGGTGAACTTCAGATGTATTTAGCATGCTACGTTCACAATCTCATGGAACCTGACGCTATCTCTCTCTATCATGCCTTCAACACTCATAAGGTCATTATAGGTACACTCTGGAGAGACAGACCAAAATAATCATGGCTTCACAGGAAGACGATTTTCAAAAGCATGATGTTCATGAACGACACCTGTGATATGAGGTGTGTGTGTGTGTGTGTGTGTGTGTGTGTGTGTGTGTGTGTGTGTGTGATTGCTAATATACAGTGAATCACCGCATGACACCCCTGCACCTCCAGCGTCTCCAGTGAGCCTGTCCTCTCGGTGCCTCGGGCTGGGTTAATGGATGTGGCTGGGCTGGTTTGCTCAGCTTACAGGTGTTCTAACTCCATTTCCCTCTCTCTTTCTCTCTCTCTCTCTCTCTCCCTCTCTCTCTGTCTGTCTGTCTGTCTGTCTTTCTCTCTCTCTCTCTCTTTCTCCCTCCCTCCCTCCCTCCCATGTCTCTCTCTCTCCCCCCCTCCCCCTCTCTCTCCCTCCCTCCCATCTCTCTCTCTCTATCTCCCTCTCTCTCTCTCCCTCTATCTCTCCCTCTCTCCCTCTCTCTCTGCGTCTGTCTGTCTTTCTCTCCGTCCACACCCCACTGTGATGGCATTGTCTATTTATTTCTCCCTCTTCTCACCTTCCTGCAATTCGCAGGGTTTTTACCATGCCTGCTATTGGCTCGCCCAGGAAAGTCTAATTTATGAATATATATCTTTGCCAAAGGCTTTGCATAATGCATCCCCAGCCAAGCCAATATCCTCGTCCGTTCACGTCGGCCGTCTAACCCCCACCAAAGTCAGACAAGGGGGCTGAGACCAAATCTCGAAGTACACAGAAAATTGATGAAATCAGCACCCTATGGAGATGGTGTGTGTGTGTGTGTGTGTATGTGTGTGTGTATGTGAGTGTGTGTGTGTGTGTGTGTGTGTGTGTGTGTGTGTGTGTGTGTGTGTGTGTGTGTGTGTGTGTGTGTGTGTGTGTGTGTGTGCAGTGGGGTTACGGCTCTGGAGGCCTGAGCTTGAAGGGAAAGGGTGAGGAGGACGAAGAGAGGAGAGGAGTGGAGCCACGATGAAGAGGATGGATGGGAGGATGACGATGGTGGCGGCGGGAGCGATGGCGGCAGCTCTGAGCAGAAGAGACTCGTGGTACACAGGGGACTGTCGGGCTTCTCTGGATGGGCACAGATGGAGGAGAGCATCTGCCTCCAGATCGTCAGGGGAGGCGAGAAGGTCACACGTGCGCCGTGTTCATGACGCGGGTGCGATACACCGAAAGATTCGCTTTTAGAAAGGAAAGTGGGCCGGGACAGGCGGGTGGTTCTGTTACCCCTGTTCTCCTTTTTAAAACTTTAGGTGTCAAGAACAGTTCTTGAAGAACTGCACAACAGCTGAGTTCTGATTAATCAATGTGTGTGTGTGTGTGTGTGTGTGTGTGTGTGTGTGTGTGTGTTAGTGTGTGTTTGTGTGTGCATCCTGCCTGCATTTCAGGAGTGCTGACACGTGCATAAAAAAAAACCTACGGAGAACCTCCACACGGCACGAGGGGAACCTCCGCCCTCCCTCTCTCCCCACTCACAGCGAGATGTTTATTTGTCAAATTATGTTCCTGTGCACCACCATGTGCTATGAGATCATAATCACGGGAGGACGGTGAGCTTTAAAACAGTAAGCTCTGATGTTGTTGAGGTCTGCCAGAGAGATATCCCCCTGGTACAGCTTTCATTTAATGAATGCTTAAGCCCCTACAGACACAGTGACTACATGTTTCTAATAGCACAGGGATTAATATTTGATTCACGTTATTGGCCTAAGTACTTCATGCATTGTAATTTCCGTTTCAAGCCAGTGCAGAAGGAGAGAGAGAGAGAGAGAGAGAGAGAGAGAGAGAGAAAGTGTCCCTCTATGTTCTTAACTGAGTGCCTTTTTGATACCCATCCACTTAAAGCTTGAGTCCCTTAACTACTGCGCTTCATGCAGTACGGTCTGTGTGAGTGTTCTAGAATGCCCGGCAGTTTTGTGTCTTGGAAACTGCTGGCCATTGTGTATTTCCGAAGTGCATTTCAAAGGAGTACTGAGCACAATAGGATAATTACACACGGTAGCAGGGGCCGACTTAATGTCTTAAGAACAAAAATGGGTGCGACATTGGCGGTTGACTTTTTATCTGGGAAAAATTGGCCACATACACAGCTTCTTGCAGAAGAACCACGGTTGCATGAAACATATGAAATGTCTGTACGAGTTATTATACGAGTAATTATTTGGCATACAATGGAAGTCCTCCTTGTTAAATGTACATAAAACACAGGCCCCCATCCTTTCAAGTGGCAGTCGTACAACAACTACAATCCAAATCCAAGACCCGGGTGGCAGCTGTAGGATAAATATATTTCATCTGAAGACAGAAATTCACAAATATTAAGCGTCGCTGAAGGCTGGCCATCGTGGTGTGAAACAGGCAGAGAAAGAAGGAGGCCTGCCAGACTCAGCGAGAAAAGCCTGCCAACATAACCACTCACAAATTACTTATGGTCCGGGTGCTGGTTATTGATGGAAGAGGGTGTGTGTGTGTGTGTGTGTGTGTGTGTGTGTGTGTGTGTGTGTGTGTGTGTGCATTTGCGTGTGTCGGGCGAGGCAGTGGGGAGAACCAGTGTGCCATTTGTCCAATAACAATTGGGCCACTGACCCATGAGCTCGAAAAAAGTGAACAGTGGAGGGCAAAAAAAAAGAAAAAGAATGGCGGCCCAGAAAAACCCAGGCGTCAAAGCCATATTGCACTCGGATGTGACAGGACTACTGATTTGTCAAAAGATCTCTTTAAACACTTGGGGAGAGATGCGGGTCAGCGGTGGAGGCGGATGCAAAAGCTCAATAGCCTCAGGCCTCGAGCAGCCCGGCCAAGGTAGTGAGCACGGAGCCGAAGACGAGCCGGTGCAGAAAGGAAGAAATATTATGATGCGCGTGATGTCTGAACCAGTTACTCAGTGGGAAGCAGAACACAAATAATGGCTCCCCTCTGAGCAAGAGAGAGAGAGAGAGAGAGAGAGAGAGAGAGATGGAGGACGGCATCAAAAACGCTCTTGGCTTGACCATCTCTGGGTCGATGTAAAGAGAATTCCTACTTGTCAATTAGTGCTCTGGTAACAACCCAGATATATTTTCCAGGGATATTTTCAGGGACTGATGGTTTCTACTGCAAAGGTACACTGTATGTATCAAACAATTGCTTTTCATTTTTCCACTCACTCTTGTGAGATTAGATTTCATTGCATCTATCAATAACAAGAACCTACTACCCTACTCACTAGTTTTAAAAGACATTTCATGAGGTGTATATCCACCAGTCAAACATTTGTATTTATCTTTGAATGTAACTGTAGTCTTTTCAACTGACATGTGTGTGTTGTGTACTTATTCTAATTCATAAATATGGCTTTTATTAATAAGTAATCAAACAGCATACATGGTGCCCGTACTCATGGTGTCGTTCCTCTGTTGTTGATCTGGATCTGCTTGGCTTCCTGCCAAAAAAAGGCTGGAGCCACTTCCACACAACCCCCCCTTCCACATGGTGCCCACGAGGCTAGCGGCATGTGGTGAGTCAGTCCCTGCCCCTCCACCCCCCTCCCCTCCAACCCCCCCACCTCCAACCCCTCTCTGACCAGTTTGGCCTGGATGTTAAACCCTCTTGCAGACTTGTGTTCGTCATGTATGGGCCAAATAATCACAGCTCGCTTCTGACCCAGTTCAGTCACATGGGATGAACCCCTTCTGGGAAGGGGAAAGGGCATCCAAAGTGCTCTTTTGTCATCAGCGTCACAAATCACAACCCAGCTCCCCCAACATGACTCCTACCCTCCTACCCCCCCTCCCAAAAAAAACCAGACTCATACCCGATTAGTGGTTTTGGCCTGCTGTTGCTGCAGTCTGGTGGAGTCCATTGTTTGCCAGATCCACCGGTGTTTTCGGATTGTCAAGACAATGCATCAAGACACCGCGGTGACACCGAGAGGGAAGTGACTGTCATTTAGGCCTGATGAGGAGTCTAATAAGACGGTAATGGAAGCCGGTACAATGTCCATTACGAGCTCAGCTTCTTCCCTCAGAAAATAAATAGCTGCCAATCGTTTAAATTAGTCTGCTTCATTAGTTTCTCGCCGGATGTCGAATCAACATGTCAGCCGGTGCGTGCACCCACAATGCAATAGTGCCATCGAGAGCGGGCAGATCATGTTGTTTCTCTTTGCGGTGGCTCGAGTAGAGCATCAGACTCCCGCCATGGTGCAGGCTATACACGAGCACTGGAGCATGAAACAGAAGGGCCTCATTTGCAACTTTGCATTTGTTTCCCCAGTCGGAGCCATTTTGGGTCTGTCATCCTCAACCCAACGTGGACACATTGAATTTGTACAAGTCTCAGCTGCGTGTGGAGGGGACATTTTCAATGGATCTCCGTGAGTCAATTTGTGAAAGGTTAATGTTGTGTGAACAACGTGGTGCGTGCATCTGGGATGCCTTGAACTCAGTCCAGAGAGGGGGGAAGCAGAACAAAACAAGGGGATATCGGTTTGCTTTTCCTGCTTAGCCTGACTAGAGACACATCCAATGTGTAGTCACAGCAGATGATATGAAATACTAATAATAACAATAACAATAACAACATTGTTGTTGCTTACTCAGGTTATATAATGCGATCTCAGCTGAGGCACCTAGCGTCCTTGTCTGCGCCGTTTTAATTCATTCATCTGGGATTAAATTTCACTCAGGGCTGGAGTTACGTAAGCGATTCATCCAAGGTGATGCTGCTGGCAGATTGCCAATATGTGTCCATGTGCCGTTGACGGAATATGACTGACAAATAAACAGGGGAAGGCTTATCGCCAGACTTCCATGCGTAGTTCGATATGCAGAGTTTATCCCTAAGCTCTGAAAATACCAGGAAATGTGCACTGCATGACCTGTGTGGTACGCCAGCATGTCCAACACAACGAAGGTGCATGTTGATTAAAGCAGATCTATAGGGAGGGGAGATGTACAGGAAAAGAATTGCCATATAATGACATAGTCCTGGGGAGAGGGCATGGAGGATGTATGATATGTTCTATACTGAACCTGGTTCTTCATATTTCTCTTGCACCCAGGAGGCCACTGTTCAGTTCATACTGCAACACACACACCTTGTGGTTTGAGAGCGAGCGCGCTGCGTAATATATTAGTCAGAAATATCTCTGAACTGGAGAATGATCTCCGTGCAGGCGAGGCACTGAGCTGGGGGAACTACGCTTTGATGTGTGTCAGAGGAGTCCTGACAGTAAGCTTTGATAGTGACAAGCCCAAATGATCCCTCGCCCCCTGGGTGGTTCTGGTAGGAGAGGAGAGGAGAGGGGAGGGGAGGGGAGGCCCCACACCCCCACCCTGATAAAACAGCGCCTGCCTGCAAAAACGCCAAAAGAGCTCACAAATGTCAAAATGACATAATGAGGACAATAGAGCGGTTTTATTATGCAGTGAGGCAGCGCTGTGGAATTACAGCAGAGAAGTAACGAGATAGAGAGAGAGAGAGTAAGAGAGAAAGAGTAACGAGAGAGAGAGAAGGAGAGTAAGAGAGAAAGGGAGGGCAGAGAGAGAGAATTTCACAGGCTCACTAGTTTGACATGCTGATCTCTGGATGCAGAGAGTGCTGGAGTCAGGAGACATTGACCTCCTCATTTGTCGCATTGTGACTGTAATAAATGCGTGGTCATTTCCGCTAAGCTAGGTTCAGTGAAGGTGTCAGACGTGCGATTAAGTTCAAATCTTGACATTCTAGTTAAATAATGATAACATTCACTGATGTGTGCGGCATGCCGCGCGAATTACATCAGCGAAAAAAAGTCATGTCCCAGCCCGTCCTTAAGCCTTAACATCACTGCTCTGTTCAATGACACCCGGTGTGTATGGGGCTTAAAAACACATTTACAAAGGGACAGAAACGAGCTGCACTGACTACACAGAACATGTTCCTCAATGGTGGCAGAATGGCTCTGATCAAACTAAATCACACCTGTGTCCTAAAATGACTTTGGAGACATTTGAGGTCCAGGCTCCTGAAGAGATGTCAGTATGTGTGTGTGTGTGTGTGTGTGTATGTGTGTGTGTGTGTGTGTGTGTGTGTGTGTGTGTGTGTGTGTGTGAGTGTGTGTGGCACCCATATAACCTATTTCGGAGATAAATTGAACTCGGCTGCTGTGAAGACACACGGACGGCATCACAAATCCATTTTTCCTCCACAGCTTGGCTTGATTTATGTCAGCCTAGTATTGACTGTATTTCCTCTGACAAGACGAGAGGAGAAGAGAGGGAGTGCAGGAAGAGAGAGAGAGACACACACACAAACACACACACACACACACACACACGGACACACACACAGACACACACACACACAAACACACACACACAAAGACACACACAGAGACACACACACACACAGACACACACACACACACGATTTGGTTGGATCAGGCGCTTTACTGGTTTACCCCGTGGTGCCTGTCCACCGCTCTGCTCCCTGAAGTAGGGCTGCTACAGTGGGCAAACCCGCAAGCTTTCACATCATCTCTTTTATGCCTCCGCACAGAAATGTAATTTACAATTTATGCTCTCAATTTCAAATGTGTTCCATGATCCCTGCGAATCTGCAAACGTGTTTTAAACAAATCAATATGTGTTAAATACTCTCTGAGCGATCATGTCTTCGTAATAAACCAGCAACAAATGCGTGGCAAATGAAGAACTCCTGTAGAATGCGGACAACTAGCAATTTCATTTGTGCAGTTATCCGAAATGGAGTGTCGAGCCACAATGAGAGATGCCTGGCATTTACTACATGCCTAGCTTGCCTTGTGAGTGTGAAACACAGGCAACAGCCGTCTGCCTCTAGGAAGCAATCACTGAGGTGATGAATAATGTTAATGTTGGCGTTCCACCATCTTTGTTTTGAGATGATAAAGACGCCAAATGCGTCTTCATTATTGCCACTGACTGCATCACGCGACGCTTGGGGCAATTAGAGCTGTGATTGCAACAACTACGAAGCACAGACCTCCTCTGACAACGCTGAGAAATATTATGAATATTCCTCAAGAAAAAGAGACAGCAATTTGGCCTGTTTAAATATAGATGTGATTACAGAGCTGACATTCACCCCAAAGCTTACAACTCCACATTTCTGTCTTAAAAGAAAAGGGGAAAAAAAAGAAAATGTTTGAGGTTCACAATTGTGCAATTGATCAGGGGGCCTGATGCATGTTAAAAGGCCAGTGGAAGATCCAGCATCAATTATTTACCTCACCTCGCCATTAAGCTCGTAATTATGAAGTCTAATTCACTGAGCAAACTGGCTTACTGCAGCCATGTATCAATAAATGTTAATTATCCCAGTCTGTTCATGTTTCAGCACACGCTGCCATCATCTCGCTGCCAGAGGAGAAAATCCAATGAACTGACTCAACAGTGATCCAAGCGAGAAATATGGCCCGACGCGTTTAGTCAATTTGGTTTCCAGTGGCACGGAGGTCTTTCATGTTGCACGATTGCACGCATATGGCTATAATGGATGGTTCGTCTCAATCCATCTCTGGAAGTCCATTGATTAATCTCACTTCTGTGGACGGATAATCTCCTGTGCCCCTCGCCGAACTAGACGTCTGGTTGGCAGAAGCATTTTAATAAGGGAATGGGAGACGTGTACAAATGCGTTGGACAGCGCTTTAGCAAAACACAGACGTCGGCTGTTTTTCAATTTGCTAATTCAGAGCGATCCGTCCCTCTGTGCTTGTGCTCAAGCTTGTTAAGTCAGGTTGGGGCCTCTCTATGCGTCTATCCGTAAGATGAGAAGGTCAGCCAAAATCTCTTATTCACTACAGCTATGGATTTGCAAGGCACTGACCCTTACAAAGCTACTGGGGAATGTACTGTGCGTCTGGCAAATTAGCCAGTTATGTCACAGAAAAACAAACAAAAACAACAGAACAAATATGAATTCTTAGGGGGGAAATTAGAAGAAAGACAAACAGTCCTCTGCTTCACAAACAAGCGAACTGCATCTCATATACATTCCTGTTCTCAGATCTCTGTGGCTAAATCATTCTGAGGCTGCTATCGGAGTTCAAATGCAGTTCAGACTGTACTGTATGAAAATCCACAGGGTCCATCTTTGCAAACTCACAAGTATTAATGGGGAAAGAGAGAGAAAGACAGAGAGAGAGAGAGGGAGAGAGAGAGAGAAAGAGAGAGAGAGACAGAAAGAAATCAATGCGTGAACCATATGTATTAAAAGCGACAGCTCAGAGAAGTTTTAAACTTAACCACAGTATTTTTTGAGCTGTGAAAAAGGCTGGGTAATCTCTTATCAAACCAAGGGCGTGTAGCATCAGCAGGGGAGATGGAGGAGAATCAAGTCCAGTTTAAGTGCTTGTTTTATTTCTCGTCAGAACTCACAAGCAGTGGATTTGTTTGAATCATAAATGAAGAACAGATCCTTAGCAGACTTGACAATTGGTTTTTCATTTGGTATTTGCGTTTTTCTCTACATCATTTACACCTTTTACACATTTTTTAAATCAAATACTCTTGCACGCACCCACACATATACACAGATGCAGAATCCAGTACACGGACACACACAAGTTCGCACACCCACACTCTTACCCAGATATAGCCTAAACACAGACACACAGAGGCGAGAGTGAGAGCCAGAGAGAGAGCGAGAGAGAGCGCGAGAGAGAGCGAGAGAGAGCGAGAGAGCGAGAGAGAGAGAGAGAGAGCGAGAGAGAGAGAGAGAGAGAGAGAGGGGTACTTATTGGTCTGTCAGGGCTCCTAGTTTGGGTGAAAATCTTACCCATTTCAATTATCTGTCTCTTTCACATCCATCACGTGGCTTTATCTCTCTCCTTTCATCTCACTGTGCACTCACACACACACACACACACACACACACACACACACACACACACACACACACACACACACACACACACACACACACACACACACACACCTATCACCTCCTCTCCTACATCCCACACTCGCCCCCCCCCCCCCCCCCCCCCCCATCACCCAACAACCCCTGTCCACACACACACTCACACACACACATGCGTACACACCAAAGAGCACACAAACATGGTCACACATACACACACACACACACACACACACACACACACACACACACACACACACACACACACACACCAACTTAACATGACAAAGGAAGAGATGCAGCGGAGACGTGTACACGGAGCGCTCTGCCCCTACTCCACTCCAGAGCGGAGCTCACACATACACCCACACACACTGTGTGAATTACTCCTTAGCTTGCAGAGTTAGCCCATTCTGCTCCATCTATTCGTTTCATTGAGCCGTCGTGTAGCAGTGATTGAGATCATAGAAGGAAGGCTTTATCCTCTAATGGAAACATGGTACTTTTGACTTATTACACATTCAAGTGAAGTTCGCAGGAAGACAAAGGAAGGCTACTTAAAGAGGAGAACGAAGCCTCACAAGGCTGTGGTTTATTGTTGATATAACATGACTCCAGAGAGTATATAATGCTTAGAAGCCTATGAAGAGACTTGGCCCTTTGTGGGAAAAGCATTCAGACGGCTTTTATGAGGATTGCTTTGATGATTTCTTTTATGCAGCCAGGAGTCGCCTCCTTTATTGAACATATGCATGTGGAATTGCTCTAAACTCATCAACAATTCAACACCTTGAAATGAGAACACTTTCTGCTAATTGTTAAAAATGGAGAGGTTTTGAAATACAACACACAAAAACAAAGTTTAGCATCTGTGCACATCCATGATTGAAAATAACAATGTGCTTAACACATTGATGACATTCGGCTGCTGGCATTTTCAGAAACATTTCTGACAGGTGGTCGTATTGCACTGTATAAATAAACAAATAGCTTGCACACTTTTTTATACACTTTGTGTGTACGAGTTCTGTGTGCATTTCACCACAGGTATGGTGGGCACCACCGGTTTTTCACCATGATGTGGTGGCAAATGGAAGCTAAGCTTAACTAATAATTACAAACGAAAACATTCAAAATGGACCCAGCTCACATAAAAAACACCCTCTTTGCCTGGATCTGCCAACTGTAATTTGTACTCTGGCAATCATAAACAGAGTCAATGTCAGGGAATGAACACAGCTGGTCTTCACGCCCTCTCTAAAGCCGATCCATAGGAGTGGCCAATTTGAAAATACCAATGAGGGGTAATTAGCGCATGTTACAACTGAAATCAACATCAATTAGAGCGTCTCGTCGCGGAGCGCGGCGACAATGGACCCTGAGGGGAGGTCGTCACGGCTGGCTTCTGGTTGAGTTCCTGCCGCTTATTTTTAGCCGGGTGTGTGAGTCCTGCTTGTCAGAGGCGTGGCACAGTGACAAGAGGTGAGCGCTCGCTCACGGTCCGCGTGACAGGTCTGTCACACACACACACACACACACACACACACACACACACACACACACACACACACACACACACACACACACACACACACACACACACACACACACACTTTAGCTGTCCAATCCAATCAGTGGAGAGTTTTTGTGACCCTACATCATGGTAACGGTTTTATATTTTTATTATATTAAATTTCATATCAATCATTTTTTAACTCAGTTGAATTCAAATCAGTTCAACTTCATCTATTTTCATAGCGCCTTTAACAGTGAGCTTTGTCTAGAGATGCTCAATAGAACCCAAAGTCTTAACTCAGTCGGAAAACAGTCGCAAAGGCCACCCTTCAATGAATTCAAGCGTGGTACTGACACCACTCAAGAGCTCTTGGCCTTCATACTGATTGTGTGTCAGACACACTGTAGTTGTCTCAGGCTCTTCTCGAACTCACTTCATGATAAGTGTCTTTAACTTTGATTGCGTTTCTATTCAGTTGGAATTGATTAAGTGGAATTATGTTTAATTTTATAGTTCCATTATCAGTGAACATCATCTCTGCTCCACAGGACCCCCAGAGCAACCACAAGAGTGACAGTTCACTGTATAATTAATCTATTTATACAACTGATTATCATAATGGCTGTGATACAAAGTACATCTTATGAGTTAGTTTGTGAGGGGTAATGTATAGTCTGCTGGTCATGCTTGAAAAAGAAATCCAGACAGGGCGAACAGGTCTTGTATTATCCTGAAGGTTTTTTTTTCTTCAAAAATGACCGGCAGACTATTCATTATCCAGATTATCACAAGTTTAATTGCCCAAACAACAATAGACATTCTTACAAAAGACTTCTTTTTAATGATCTTGTTGTTAGGGTTAGTAATAGTTTTTCACACAAATAGAACTTAAAAGTTTGAGGTGTTGTGCAACGTATTGCAATTTATCACTTCAAACTACAGTGAATTTCCGTTCCGATTGGTGAACAGACTAGTAGCAGTGTGAAATGAAAGATGTGAATCAGAGGCTCAAAACACGTTGCCAATGTCAGCGGTCAATATATCTTTTCGGTGATCATTATCGAGAAATATGTCGGGATATCGTTGGGATGGCCCATTCGATTCAATGGACATTTCTGCAGCATTCTGTGGAGCCGTATAATACATATTGTAGACTGCTCAAAAGAAAGTTGGACGCATTTTCAGTGGCAGCATACCAACAGAGTGGATCTCTGCATGGACATACTATAAATCACTGTAAATCACCTGCCTAAAATTTAGAACTGAGAACAATATTTGTCAGGAGAGGAGCAGGAGAGGCGTTAGAGGTTCGCACCTCTCCCCGACTTATCTGATTAATGGGCTGGGCCCGTGGTGCTCTCTCCCATGCCCTTATCTCTCCTGCGGTGTCCCTCGGTCAGTCCGCTGGCCTTGGGTGGAGATCTATGCTATCTGCGCTGCACAAAAAAACAGAGCCTCTAATTTCCCTCCCAAACCTGCTCGATAGCCGCAGGATGGATTTACGTTCTCGGAGATTGAATGCTTTTCTCTTATGAGCGCCATTATGGGATGGCATTCTGGGGATAAATAAAGAGGTCTGGCATTGATTGTTGGCAAAATGGCTCACCTTGGTGGGACTCTAACAAATGAGATGACTGGTTTGCTTTTTTTTTTTAAAGCTGGACCCTAAGTACACAGGCAATATGACAGTCGGAAATGGAGCCCTCCATTATAGCACGGATGTTGGTTAAATCTGAACTGAATGCATCATCCCTCCCATCACAGTCAGACTGCTTCCTCCTTCCTGTCTTTAGCTCCTTCCCTACTCTAGTATTAAGGCCAGGGCTATTAGGAAATTCATTCAAATGTCTGTCTTCATGACAGGGCGTTATTGTACGGACTGCACATGAGATTTGAACAAAATTGAAATGATAAAATGAAAATCGAGAGCTTAAATTTAGCATCCGTGGCTATTTAAATGACATTAGTCTGAGTGAGTAGCCACATTTCTCTTTAAGCCGGTGAGACAGATGGGATGAGAGATTCACTAGTGTGTGAATGACCTTATACATATAAACGTATACAGTATATGTATGTATGTGACACAATAGCATAACATCTCATTTGAAGCCTGATGAAGTTTCTGAAAAATAAAAAGCACTGAGTGCTGCTTCATTTAGGCGTTGTCAACCAACGTGCCTGTCTCACTCCCTGTCCCTTGTGAAGACATATTTAGGATCAGGAACCTGTCTCACACCCTGTCCCTTGTGAAGACATATTTAGGATCAGGAACCTGTCTCACTCCCTGTCCCTTGTGAAGACATATTTAGGATCAGGAACCTGTCTCACTCCCTGTCCCTTGTGAAGACATATTTAGGATCAGGAACCTGTCTCACACCCTGTCCCTTGTGAAGACATATTTAGGATCAGGAACCTGTCTCACTCCCTGTCCCTTGTGAAGACATATTTAGGATCAGGAACCTGTCTCACTCCCTGTCCCTTGTGAAGACATATTTAGGATCAGGAACCTGTCTCATTCCCTGTCCCTTGTGAAGACATATTTAGGATCAGGAACCTGTCTCACTCCCTGTCCCTTGTGAAGACATATTTAGGATCAGGAACCTGTCTCACTCCCTGTCCCTTGTGAAGACATATTTAGGATCAGGAACCTGTCTCACTCCCTGTCCCTTGTGAAGACATATTTAGGATCAGGAACCTGTCTCATTCCCTGTCCCTTGTGAAGACATATTTAGGATCAGGAACCTGTCTAACTCCCTGTCCCTTGTGAAGACATATTTAGGATCAGGAACCTGTCTCATTCCCTGTCCCTTGTGAAGACATATTTAGGATCAGGAACCTGTCTAACTCCCTGTCCATTGTGAAGACATATTTAGGATCAGGAACCTGTCTCATTCCCTGTCCCTTGTGAAGACATATTTAGGATCAGGAACATTACTTTGATCTTAGAGACTGGAGCTTGTTTGTTTTCGCTGGTATGAATCATCAGAATTCTGTAATGGAATGCAATCATGAGGAACCAAAAAAAGAGTCTGATTTTATTAGTGCTTTAATTTGAGCAAAAACAATTGATGTGAACATCCCCCCCCCCCCCCTGACTACTGTATTTCGAAAAGTTCTTGAAACAACTCTTGAAAAAAGTCCCTTTGATAACGACTGCTCTTGAAAAAGACCTTAGAGAGTGACATCTCTGTCCCAATGCTTCATCCTGTGCGAAGGAGACGGCGACATAGCCCCACTTCCTGGGAATATCTCTGTAATGTATTAGGTATGCAAAGGGCCTTTTTGCTGCCATCTGCTCAGCGTGGCATTTTGCAACAACCTCTCCCAAAAGAAAGTAGGTTAGACACCACCTAATCTATATTTAGTGGTGTAATGTGCCCCTGCATCGCCACTCCCTTCTCTCATTACTGTGTTATCACAACCCCACAACCTTGGATTTAATTAGCTACTGCGAGTCAATTAGCTCAATTAGAAATTTGAGTGTGGCTGCCAAGTCATCTTCGGCCCAAGGGGACAATGTTAATGGACACTTGCGAAGGTATCTGCGTGGACACCTGCTGCACAGAGCAAGAAATATGTATTTGTAAAGTGGAGCTTCATCACGTCCACTGAAATAACTGTAAAAAGCTGTCTTGATTTTAGGAACGTCGCAAAAGATCGGACTGCAAGGCTTATGGGGCAGGAATATGCATTAGATGTAATTAAATGTAAGATAGAATGCCAACTGCGTGCTAATAACCATAAGCAATGACAATATACTGTCCCTAAATGAAGCGGTTGGCAATTAAACCAGATAAACCTAAATGCAAAGAACATGAAAACCCCAAAATTAGTGAATGAGACAAAGGAATGAGAGAGAGAGAGAGATGAAGGCGAAGAGAAGACTCAGCCAGGCCCCGATGGGGATGGTGGAGATGGGGTAAGAGCAAGGCAACAGAGAGAAGAAAAGAGAAGAGAAGAGAAGCTGGGCGTTTAATGCCTTAAAATGGCTGCTTAGAAACCCTAACCTCCATTCCTATGCATTGGCTACAACCCAATCCAATGGCACCGATTCTTAAGACAATAGCCCTTTGTCCAACTAACCCTTTGATTGGTCACCTGGAGCTGACCAGGACAGCCATGTGCAGATGCTTTAGGCTGTCATGCCGTTACTGCGATCAGACTACTGCCCACATTGTCAGGATCAGTTCAAGACTAAACATGAATACGTTACATTCATATGCATCTACACATAGTTTTACAGATCGCAGTCATCCTAAGGTCAACTCTGTGCCTAGGTGACGGGGATGAATGCTTGTTGTCGTGGAAGCAATGCAAGGCCTTTATTGTGAGTACATCAGAGTCCTATGTTGTATTGCTTTTTGAACCTCTGGTCAGACTTCTGGGTTTGTATTTTGTAGATTTGATCATTCCGCCATACATATTTATATATGATTGATGTATTAACGTATACTTATATGTGTATGCATGCATGCAAATGTATACATTTATATATTTAGTGATTGTATGTATTCATTTTCCTATTTGGTATATTTTAAAATAAATAGCTGTGCTATGATGTGGGTGTTTGCTTTTACACTAGTCCGGGCTCACGCTGAGAGATGCTACCAGGAGCTGTAGCACAAAGACCAAGTAAACTGATGTCACAAAACGCTGTTTAGAATGGCTTAATCTATTAATCAATTATTTATTTTCAGAAAGAAAAACAGATAAAAACAGATCAATGGGTGGAATAAAACAATACAGAAGATCATTTTGATCTTTGTTTTTGCTGTTTGTGTAGATCAGCAGAATGTTTCTTCTGCTGTTTATTTACGAGAACAAACGGAATCCTTTGGGGAAAAACAGTTCTGAGTTCTGTTAAAGTATCGCATAGAACAACAAAGGCCTTCAACAAAGAGATTCTTGAACTCTCACATAATTGCCACCAAAGCACATCCCCTTAAACACCACCCCAAGTTATACATGTAGATTTAGCTCATTTAACTTATGAGCATCTCAGTCTGATTTAGACTCAACTTAGATTTAACATGCATTAGACAAAATGCCATTGAAAGCCCCTTAATTTCAATATGGGGATTACAACAGTGTGATGGTAGACTTCTGAGCCGTGTCTCATCTTCTCCCTCTGGGTAAATCCCTTTATTGTGTCATTTGTCTTTCATTCATGGGCAACAGTGAACCTCCCAGCTGTCCCCGTACTTCAGTAAATACTATCGCTGGGGATCCAGTGGGAAAAAAACACAATGTAAAAATTCAATTTAAGCCCAGGAGGTATGTGACCGACCAGAGTGTGGACCCTTCCCAAAAGACTGAACATTGTGTGTTAATGGTTAAAGCTGAGTAAATGGCTGGAATGGTGTGTGTGTGTGTGTGTGTGTGTGTGTGTGTGTGGGTGTGTGGGTGTGTGGATATGTGCCCTGTTCTATTCCCTAGTTGAGTTGTTAACAATGATGGTATGGTGCTAATGTTCATACATTTCCAAAGTCTGCCCACATAAAGTTTAACAGATCCCTGGGAGAAAAAAAAAAGCTTTATTGTCTTCTTGTAATACTTCAGCTCTGTGCTTGGCTTGTTTGACTACAGTACTCTGTCACAGCAGCTATACAAGACCATTGTGCCGACTGGCAGTGTCTTACAGAGCTCTGCAAAAGTTCACGTTTGCAGGACGCTGCCGGAGAACTCTGCGTATAATTTGCATTTTATCTGATGCTCTTCCTGGTTTAGCCTCCACGAGGGAATAGCATCTAAAGTGTCCAGCTGTGTCTTGGCCCTACTCTCACACATATATTAAAGGGCTTGCATCAATTACCCAAATGCTCTGCTGCTCATAAAATATTAAAGAGAAAGAGTAATCTTTTCAAGATTTCAGGCCCCACTCCCCTATACATCTCACGACTTGTGCATGCAGCTTTTTTTTCTTCCGTACTCTACTCAACATTTGAAGGTGCCAAAGCCATCTCTACGCTATGCAAAGCATCATATTTTTATTTTTTTATTCTTTCTCTTCATGAATACGAATGTACAGAACATATGCAACAGAAAGCATAGATGACATAGAAAATGCTAGTCTTGCAAGTAGCAGCATCATCATTAAAGTCTTACACTCCCAATGAAAGAAATGAACATTCGCTTAAAGTAATTGGAGTGTCTCATCTCGCACATTCAATATTTCACCTGTCTGAGGTTATTAGTGTATAAAACACAATGCAGGATGCTGATAGGTCTTCTAGTATTGAATGTCATTTCCTGGGATTAATTAAAGTACCTCTGCTGGCATTGGTTAAACCCCTCACAACTCATCTCAAATTAACACATTTATAAAACGGCTTGGGTGTCGCTCTACATACACATATATATGAATATGCAAATGAGCCCCTCCTCTCTCTATCTGCCTTCGGCGTGACTATTTTCGCAAAGCTAATAATGTGTGGCTAATGTTAGATAAACTTTGGTTCCGATCACAAACTCTGACTAAGTTACATTGAAATGATGAACATCCAGATGTGCCGATAAGGGGAAACGTTTTGAAAACCCTCCCTCCTGACAAGCAAGTTCACGTGATTGGTTCCTTGGGTATTATGACGTATGAAACCCAGGATGTCTGATTCTGTCATTGGTACACTGCAGGTCCTGGGTGGAAATACTCAGCTATGGTGCTGACTGCTTATTTCCCTCAGGATATGTTGTGTATCATATAAAGAACACCATATGGACATGTTAACAAGGTCAAAAACTTAATTTTCATCAGAGGGGGTCTTTAAGATGGTAGTTTTTGCCTCTAGATATAACCACTGTATGTGTGCTGTGCATAACACATTATTTTATAGGATAAGATTTAGTCATAACATGTGATAGTCTAATAATGCAGTGTGCCCACGGCAACGATAGGTAGATAGGTAGACAGATAAATACAGTAGATAGATGGATTCTATTTCATGTGAATAAATGTATTTCATGCCATCAAATAACAAAGTTTGCTTCATCAAATTGATTCAAACCATACAAAACTGACCGATGCAGACTTTTTCAGTGGATTATGTTCCGTCGCAGGATAAACATATAATGTTATTGTGTGAAAACTGTACAATCAAGAGGAACGAAACAAGCACAGATCCAAGTATGCACAAGTATCTGAAATCAGTGTGTGTGAGATCATAAGGCTGAGCAAAGAAGTGTGTAGAGGAGAATGGCTAAGGTTTCTGTGTACACAACTATCACGTGGACGTGGACGAGGATGAGGACGTGAAGCGAAGTGACCTTCCAGCTTTGGTGAAACGTTTACAATGACCTCAGATCAAGCGCACACAAAAACCTCCAGCCTTATCATTCATGAGCAGGCAGCAGGAGACGTTTTTCATGCCATCCACTTTTCAGAAGTTGCTTTCGTCTCTACTGGTGTTGTGAAAGGGCCTTAATCACTGCCATTCATCTTAAACTCACCCAGCAAGCACACGCATCAACAGAAAATGTGACCTGTTTCGAATGATAGAGGAAAACACACACAGCGGAGAAAAGGGATTTAATAAAAACACATTTTGTTTAGAGGTGGGTAGGGGGGAGGATAAGGCTTGCGATAAAATGCGGCTTTTGGTAGCTCTTGCCGGTGAGGCGTCTGTTAATTCACATTAACATTGAAAGGAACCGTGGTAGTTTACCAAGGTCAGGTTTT
Organism: Clupea harengus; assembly: GCF_900700415.2. NCBI lineage: Eukaryota > Metazoa > Chordata > Actinopteri > Clupeiformes > Clupeidae > Clupea > Clupea harengus. The sequence goes on from NC_045155.1 coordinate 28,281,895, forward strand.
CATTTTATGATGCAATCTGACGGTATCCTTTCATTCTGTTCCCATGATCAAAAGTGGGAAAAGCAATTTAACAAGTAATCAGAGCGACCTGAAAAACCCCCCCAAAAAAACAAAAACAGAACAAAGAAAGGAGAAAGGAGCAGATGTTTAAAGAAAACACACAGAGTGTTTGGGTACTCACACGGAATAAATCAGGCTTCAGGGACATATCTCCGAAACACACTGGCTCCACACGGCTGACTGTGGCGAGGACCGGGTCCTCACGTGGGCCGTGTTTGGACCAGATCTGTGACAGACCCATCTGATTGGACCAGATCTGAGACAGACACATCTGATTGGACCAGATCTGAGACAGACCCATCTGATTGGACCAGATCTGAGACAGACCCATCTGAAATTCAGCTGCTACCAGAGAGATGCACACTGCACTTCACCACATGTACCCCATGTACTAGCATGGGTCTTATGTGCACTGTAAACATGTATATTATTATTACTAGTGTTGTGTGCACTGTACACATGTATATTATTATTACTAGTGTTGTGTGCACTGTACACATGTACATTATTATTACTAGTGTTGTGTGCACTGTAAACATGTATATTATTACTAGTGTTGTGTGCACTGTAAACATGTATATTATTATTACTAGTGTTGTGTGCACTGTACACATGTATAATATTATTACTAATGTTGTGTGCACTGTAAACATGTATATTATTATTACTAGTGTTGTGTGCACTGTAAACATGTATATTATTATTACTAGTGTTGTGTGCACTGTAAACATGTAAATTATTATTACTAGTGTTGTGTGCACTGTAAACATGTATATTATTACTAGTGTTGTGTGCACTGTACACATGTATAATATTATTATTACTAGTGTTGTGTGCACTGTAAACATGTATAGAAAATAGTAAAGTGGTTTATCTGTTTATTTTGGCAGGGGTTGGATAGGATCGGCTTGCTCGCCCTGCTTGGTTTTGCTTTGTTTTCTTTTTAATGTCAGGTATGCCACTTTCTCTGTATTTACTTTTCACTTGTGTTATCTAAATGTGCATTCCTTGCGGTTCATGTCCGTGGGAATTGCATGTTGTGCCATTTTTCTACTGTCCTGTGACAGAGGAGTGGGATGCGGCTCGCTCGGCCTTGTTTTGTTTTGTTTTCTTTTCTTTTCTGTTCAGCGCAGTGTATGCAGTGAAGTGAAGTGTGCAGCAGAAGTGCAGTGTATCTCTCTAGGAGCAGCTGATTTGGGATGGGTCTGGCTCAGAGGCGTTGGAGGACTTTGGATGAAATGAAAAGATTTGAGAATTTCTTCCAAATAAGACTTCCATTACTGGTTCGCTCAGTACACTTGAAAATGTTCTGCTAGTTTTCTTCTATAATATTGATTTGAACATGATTCATCTCAAGGATTGCGCGTTAATAAGGGTAAACTCACTTCCGTGGAGAGCATTCAAGGCGTTTGCCACAAGCGGGCGTGCCGTAATCACTCTGGCAGCACCGCGGTACTCATCCCCCTAGCATTCACGAGCCCCCTTACAAACCCACTCTTTACCAGGTGCCAACCGCGGCCCTAAGTAGAGACCTGGGAAGGCGACAGAGCTCATTGGATGCCCAACAGAGGGTAAGACTGGCACGGACTGAATGCTAAAAGGGGCAACACTACATCTTAATGGGTCACTGTTAAGTTAATTACACCAGTAAGTACTACACAGCAGTACTCAGTGTGCAGTAACACTTAACCCCCACGCTTAACCCCCAGAAATGACTGGCCTGAAATAAATGATAATAAATATTTTTGTAAACATTTGATTTTTATCTTTTTTTTTAACCTTTTTTAACAATTATACTTCATTTCTTTTAATGATGTACAACTCAGTTTAGTTGCTATAACACTATTATGCACACCTGTTCACCCAACTGGTTGCATTAAATGTGACATCTGATAACTTTACTATTTATTGTCTCTCTAATTGACGTTCTAAAGAATGTGTCACAACAGGAAATTCAACCGAGCCGTGGCGTAAACCACACTGCACTCTTAGAAACACTCCTCGAGCAAAGGCAACACGAAGATGATGTGTGGCGAGAAAAATCTGACAAACATACTTTTGTGTTCCAGCTGGTTGCGGGTCTACCAGTGACGATGATGGAGGAGTCATTAGCCAGTCTCACACACACGCACACAAACACACACTCACGCACATACACACATACACACACACACACACACACACACACACGCACACACACACACGCACACACACACACACACACACACACACACACACACTGAGGAGTGCTCCCTGGTGACAAGAAGAAGTAAGGGTGTTGCTGACGGGTGACTCATCCGTCAAGTATTTTCAGTCATGGTAAGAACAACACGTCCTGTGCATGATAATTGATCTATTATCAAGTAAGCCATTGGTTGACTCACACTGTAATTAATATCAGATGAGAATAAAAAATGGATCGCACAGATGTGAACACCATTAGTCACACAAGTAAAACTTTCTTAATCCTTTCATAAAGACACACACATATCTTTATACACACACAGACACACATATATATGTATATCAGAATGATCATATGTATGTACATGGCTTGTGCCTTATCAGAATCAGAATCAGGTTTTATTGGCTTATGCACATATGTGTGTACATGTCTTATGATCATACATACTGTATGTACATGTCTTATATCATATGATCATACATATGTACATGCATTATGTCTTATGATCATACGTGTGTACATGTGTTATGTCTTATGATCATACTTGTGTACATGTGCTTTGATCATATGTGTGTACATGTGTTGTGCTGCATGCTACTGTACCCCTTCTTTCACCCACTGATGCTTATAATTACAAGCAACATCTGTTTTCTGTTTTCTGTGCTCTTTGTCTCCTGAAACGTGTTGATTGGGTGTGTAATTACACTCTGAGATCACCATGAGCCATGTGCATGTTACAAGGCTACGAGCCTCTCAGACGTCAATTTTCAGAAGATATTGGATGATAATCCTTCATCTTTACCCCTGTCATTATGTCTGCCTTTCTTGCAAAACAAACATTCTCCCTCCCTCCCCCCATCCCTCATGTCAACGTGTTAGAGTGGCCCAGTCTGTGGAGTGGAACACAATGCTGCATGTTTAAATAGACGTGTAGGAGTAGGAGTACGCCTCTATGTGTTCTTCTGTCTGTGTTTCATGCTGTTGTATCTACCACACTGGGAGCCTTCGCAGAAGCAGCATGCTATTTCTGAAGAGTTTGTAGCTCCACTGGGTGCACCAGTTCTTCAGTGTGAAGTGGGAAAAAAAGGCGGTTCTCTTGGTCTCTGGGATGTGTGTGTGTGTGTGTGTGTGTGTGTGTGTCATGAGTGAGAGATGTGATGCTTTTTGAAGTGTTAAGACACTAACCATGTCAAGCAGATTAGCAAGAGGGAGAAGGAGTGCGCATAGCCTGCAGGGCTGAAGGCTTGCCAAGACTAATGACACACACGTTTGATTAAGTTTCCCACAATCCTGTGTACACAAACCCATCAAACTTGTCAACCACCATACAGTAATTTAAGTCTTTTGTGACACTACCTATCCATATTTTTGTTTGAGTGTATGTCTATCTTTCTGCCATTTCTCACTGTGCGTCGGTATGTGTGTCTGTATGTGTGTCTGTATGTTTGATGCATATCTGCTGAACCCCACAGTATTCAGCATGAATTCTCAACAATACCATCACAGAACACAAGTCAGAGAGTATCATGAATTCCTAATCTGATGACTGAAAACCGATGCAGTTATATCTATTTATTTATTTAGCAGCCACTTTCAGTATAGGAAGGGTTCACATTTTGATCGCTACAAGTTGGAATCTCTATGGGGGTGAAACCTTTTGCATCAGTTTGATTGCCAACCTTGCTCAGCCAGCAGAGCATCAGCAACGTACGCTCACTGTTCCAGCTAGAGGGGGCTTGTTCAAGGCCTCAAGAGCACAAAGCCCACTTGCGCTTTAAAGCAACACTATTCAGCAATTTGGTACTTTTCATGTATGGAATCTTCTTTTTTTATGGTATATGGGCATGTGAAGGACAGAGAAGGACTCCAGTTGTTCCTGCTAGCCATCCAGGATATGCACTATGTAGTTATGTGTTAAGGTGTGGAACACCCTGTGAAAATGTAAGAAAAGATTTTAACAGCATGGCATTGCCAACTATATCGCCAAAATACACCAATTAGCATTTTAACAAGCTTTTTTATTAGTGCCAAATTATTTGGTTTTACACCAAAACTCCTTACTGCTGCGTTAAATACATCAGGAGCACTGAATGCCTCTCTAACTAAATGAGGCTGTGGTCCTGCATCCTATTGCATTATGGGAGATGCCAACCGTGGACATTCGGTCAGCTAAACGTACAGTAGCTTTTCAGAAATAAAAATAGCACAATGCAGAGGGTGTAGTTGAGCTGAATTGTTTAATTGTCTGTTAAGCGCCTTGAGACAATATGATTGTGTTGGCACTAAATATAAATAGAATTGCATTGAATTGAATTGAATTGAATTGTTTGAAAGACAGAGGATGGTGGCTGGCTGCAAAAATAGTGGCATAGCCTCTGCCACTGAATCTCTGTTACTGAGCAGCGAGCCAGAGCCAGCAGGATGGAGTTGGCTGTTGGGCTCTGACAGATGTGTGAACAGTGGAGAGAGAGGGATTTCTCTGTGGGTGGGTGTCAGGGTGTGGGTGTCAGTGACAAGTTGGATGACATTGGTGCTGTTGGTGCTGAGCGGAAGATTGGGGTTCTGGCCCACTGGAGGAGATTCGGGCGGGTGGGGGCAGGAGGCTGTGTAGCCATGTTTGGGTCTTGTGTGCGAATCTTGTTGTGTCCTATGCACGGTTTGGTTGTTGTGTGCAGATCTTGTTGTGTCTTATGCACGGTTAGGTCGTTGTGTGCAGATCTGGTTGTGTCCTATACACGGTTCGGATGTTGTGTGCAGATCTTGTTGTGTCTCATGCACGGTTTGGATCTTGCCTCCTGATCAAGGGTGGGTTTGACGGAGTGCAATAGAAGGCCAGAGAGTAGCGGAGGAGGAGGAGGAAGATGTGGAGGAAGATGAGGTGGCACTTGTAATGTAACACTCCTTAGTACTGCAGTCAGACCAGTTTTATTATGTAAATCCACTTTTTCTGCAAGGACCAAAATTAAAATCCAAATCCAATCCCAAACACATTGTGTCGGCTCCACTGCTTACATAACAGTCTACAGTCTACAGTTCAGCTAAACATTACAGTCAAGTGCAGCTGTTTACAAAAATGATGAGAAGTGGTTGGAAGCGGTGATTGCTGAACACCCGTTGACTGATCAGTTGAAGTGTAACGGGTTAGATTTACACTTTGTATAATTGCACATTAAATCTGGTCAATTATATCGTTTTTGACTTTGATTTTCACTAGTGGTACAGTGCTGGGGAGTTGATCTTTATTTTACCAAAAAAACAACAACAACTCAGAGAACATCTATCTGGTTACAATCGATTGAATGTAGGATCATAAACTGGATGATCTCACTGAATAAGCTTGATAGCTGGTTGACAGAGAGATTAATCATAACAACGACTAGTTTATCACTGATTTTAGGCTAATACAAGCATTTCTGTCCTCAAGTAGTCCTCATGATAACATGAATGTCTTGCACTCGGATATAATCCCACAGATCAGCACTCAATTGTGAGGGCCTCGTAATTGACAGAGTTATATTCCACTAAGAATTCCAGCTGTGTAAATGACTCCAGTTCGTCAGGGCCTCAGTGCTGTGTCCTCCATTAACACTTGGCTGATTTCGTACAGGTGGGATCCTGTAGCAGAGCGTTACTGTGAAGGATCGTCAGCTCACCAACGGTAGCAGGAGCCCATCAGTATCCCTGCAACTATACGCCAGGTCACCTTGTCAGGATGATCATTATCAGTGATAGAGACTTGCAACTACCTGTGAAGACGTGCACATGCATGCACACACACACACACACACACACACACACACACACACGCATGCACGCACGCACACACACACACACACATACATACACACACACGCATGCGCACACACACAAACACATGCGCGCGCACACACACCCACACACACACACACACACGCACATGGATGCGCACACCAACAGCAACACCAACACACAAACACACAAACACACACACACTCGGATACAGGCCTGGCAGGCATGCTGACGACCCCAGTAATCCCCTCCCACACCTGGCGCACATGAGAAAGGTCCCACACTGGTTGAGATCACGCTGGACGTGAGTTTTCCATCTCCACTCTCCACATGCAGGAGGGGGCAGAGAGGCAGGGAGTGTGCCTGGAACCAGCATGGCATCAGCACAACAATGCTAAACTACAGCTTTGTATGGCTCCTTTAGCTATTTCTCTCTTTCTCCTCCTCTCTCTCTCTCTCACTCTCTCTCTTTCTCTCTCTCTCACACTCTCTCTCTCTCTCTTTCAGCAACCTTCAGCACAACAATGCCAAACTATGCTTTTTAAAGAACCCCTCTGTATTTCTCTCTCTCTCTCTTTCTCTCAATATTTCAGACACACACACACACACACACACACACACACACACACACACACACACACACACACACACACACACACACACCCACACACACACTTTCTCTTTCCCACTATCAGTTTCACATTATTACCCTCCTCCTTCTCCTCCCTCTCCCTGATCCCTAATTCCGAGGGCTTCTGCTCCAACCCTGAGGTTAAATCAGAGTCGGCCTGATCCTCATGCTATTGGCCCTGAGGTTAAATCAGAGTCGGCCTGGTCCTGATGCTGTTGGCCCTCCTCCGTGGAGAGAACAGAGGCGTCCACAGTGGCGTGGTCCTGATGCTGTTGGCCCTTCTCCGTGGAGAGAACAGAGGCGTCCACAGTGGCCTGGTCCTGATGCTGTTGGCCCTCCTCCGTGGAGAGAACAGAGGCGTCCACAGTGGCCTGGCTCTCTGCAGGAGGCTGCTGTGGCAGTCATCAGTAATACTGCACACAGTCAGTCCGCGGGGGCGGCTGCACCTGGAACGGGGTGACCTTCACGTCTTTAATCAAAAGATCACTGTGTGCCTGGACATCAAGAAAACATCAGAAGAGCATCTAAGGCCGACGACTTACAAAGAATTTGTCGTACATGAACCAGTAATGGGGTTAATATGTCTGGACATGAATAATACATGATACAATGTATACATCACATGCAGTAGGACATGCATTGGACACGAGAAAGGGAGCACATTACTGAATTACCGCATGCTAGGCCTACATGGTTAAAGGCTTTAGGTAATTTGTTCTTTTGTTCTGTATGTGTGTGTGTGAGCATCTCACTCTCGCTCCTTCTGTGTGTCTCTCTTTGTGTGTGAGTGTATGTGTGTGTGTAGGTGTGTGTTTTCGGGGGGGGGGGGGGTCTGTGTGGGTGTGCACACGTGTTTGTGTGTGTCTGTGTATGTGTTTATGTCAGGTGGTGTGTCTTCAGTGCAGCTGTTCTTCTGTGACCGACAGCATCACTAATGACAATCCCAAACTCTGAAAGCCCCGGGGGAAGAACATGTTGTTACACTCACACACACAAGAAGCATCTAGAGGATTTGATCATTGGGAGCCTTGTACAGGCTTCAGGACCACGGACAGCACCAACTCGCCTTTCAGCTGTGCATGTTTCTTGCTATCTTCATCTCTCTCCTTTTCGCACTCTCTCTCTCTCTCTCTCTCCCATTTTCTCTCACTCACCTTCCGCACAACAATGCCTAACTATATTTCTTAGTTTCCCTCTTTGAAAACGACTGAACGACTCTACTGAAAAGAAAAAAAAGCCATCTGAATTTCACACAATTAATGTGAATTTGAGGTGTGAAATGTTGATCAGACCCCATTATCTCATCTTCAGACTCTTTAAGAATGGCCACTTAAATGGACATTAGTGACTTGAAGACCAGAGCTGGCAGGGAGCTTGGCCACAGAGAGGAGGCTCGTAGGTGCATTCGTAATCAGAACGCTTTGCACCTGTTTAAGTTTGAAAAGTGAGAGGCTAATCTTCTTCCAGACTGTACTTTTCTCTTGGCACAGGGCCGTACAGGGTATTGTATTACCATTTCTCTTGAGATTATAAATCACCCAGAACCTTTTGCACATTTCTTGCAATACCAGAGATGAATATTTCATGAATGGAATTGTGGGTTCTGTGATATTCAAGTCTTCCTGCCCTCTCTCTCTTTCCCTCCGTCCGCACTTTCACATCTTGTACTGCACTCTGCCGGGAAGCCGGAAACCTTTGTTTCTTGCCACAGAAGAGGCCTTGTTGTGTTGTCTAAGTGTGCAGAATTCTTTGACGGCAACCACAGACTGACATTGTGTCCATACTGTCATTCTAATTACGCATGAAATGAAATACAATTAAATACATTTTCTATTTTCTGGCACTGAATAGATAAGGTATTGTTTTGCTGTTGGTAGTGCCTCTCCAATGACCTTATTGCTGTGAGATTGTGGATTTTAACAGGAACGACTTCTTGTGTCTTGGGTTATAGGTTATAGGTCATAGGTTATGCCACAGCAAGGGCACAGATGACACATAAGGGAACATATAAAATACAACTACTGTATATATAGACTATATATAATACTGCACATATACTATATATAATACATATCAACTTCTACAACTAAAGTACCCTATAGTCATGCAATGACAAATGGACTGCATGAACCACAGATGATATGACAGAAAAAGGAAATACGTGAATTCAAAATACTTCATATGAGCATCCCTCTCTGATTTCTGGAAGAAAGGGTTTTTATTCACCCCCTGAGAATGTTCTGATATCAATTAAGATATAAAGATTTTTCTATTGCTCTCGGTTAAATGAACATACTTTCTTTGAATACCACACAAGCTGAATCATTTCTTGTACGGTCACAAAGAAAATGTCCATAGTCAAATATCAATTTGAAAAAAGACAATTATCAGTGCAAGTTGGACTATTCTTCCTCTGAAGACAGTCAAATCTAGAACACTAAAAATTAGCCTTAATACAAGCATACCCTAGCCAAGTGGGAACATTGTGGTGTAATCTGTATGCAATAGATAGTAGATTAATTAATGATAATTTAGCGACTAGCCATAATACCTAGATTTCCTCACATTTCAGAAATAAATTGGTTTCAGGGTCTATGCAATTCATAACCTGCAGATAATTATAACTTAAAATAAATTGATATAGTGTGAATTAATGACATTCTTTGGGCTTATAATAAGCACGGTGCTCAGACTTATTTAATAAAATATTCAGAGATTTGAACAAAGCCTCTCGCACACTTGTAATTTCTTTTTCACTTCACAGCTAAGTAAAGGTGTGAAGATAATGATTCTCTTGTCTCCCAAAAATAGACTTCAACTTATTTACAGAAAGGCAAGATAAAACCGCCAAGGACATATACACAGTTACTAACACAGAGTCAAGTCCAGGAGCATCACGTTTGTTTCTCTTAACTGCATCAATACTGAAATAATACAAGATTTTTGGAAACCAAAAATGAAAATGAAACAAATTTATCATGATAAGAAACGTGCGCCTGCGTGACCTAGATGCTAATGCTATGGAGCAGAGGCCTGCAGTATACGGTGGCCACGATACATAAGTCTCATTGGGATTCTTGGTTTCCACATTTCCAAAGATCTTGGAGCTCTTTTGGAGACAGCGTGGCACACAGTGGCTGAGGTGGCACCATCCAGCTCTGGGGCACACATTAGGGATGGGGAAATGAGCATGTGTTAAACTATACGTGTGTTATAATAGGCAGTGGGATTGGTCAACAGTTCATTCATTCATTCATCCATCCATCCATTCATCCATCCATCCATCCATCCATCCATCCATCCATCCATTCATTCATTCATTCATTCATCCATCCATCCATCCATCCATCCATTAATTCTATCATTCATTCATTCTGTTGTTCATCCATTCATTCATTTACTCACTCACTCACTCACAGACTCATTTATCCATCCATCCATCCATCCATTAATGAATTAATTCATCCATTTGTTAATTCAGTCATTCATTTATTCATTCATTCCCTCACTCACTCACTTACTCACTCACTCATCAATCGATTCAAAAGTTAGTAATGAAAAGGAAAGTTCTAGAGTTGGTTTCTACAGTTACTCAGCACGCACCACTGCACACGTCTCCATATCATGTCCATAGAGTATGACAGTGAGTGAGGAGAGCAACAGTGCCCTGTGAATACGTTCGGCTAATATAAACACAAACACCTCCATGTCTGTGCCCTCCCTCTTAACCCTGCTTAAACCCTCCACTCCGCCGATTGATCTCCTGTGCTGAGAGATGAGGGTTACTCTTACATGAGAGAGACAGAGAGCAGCGGAGAGCGTGCAGGGGGTGGGGGTGCTGGGGAGGATTGGTTTAGAATCCCACTGGCTTTTACTTCTGCTTTAAAGATTTTTGCCTCAGGGCACACCACGTCATCCAACCCTCTAGGAGCTGCCTGCCGTGGAACCAGCCCCACTCCGGCCGCGATCTGGCCCAGCTCTGGCCCCACTCCGGCCCAGCTCCGGCCCAGCTCCGGCGCCCCTGATTCCCCCCACCAACCCTTGGGCGTAAGACAGCGACTCTTTTTAATTCCTTGGGCTCTATCTTGCCGGCGCAGAGGCTTCTCTTCTGCTGTAGTCAGCTGGCTGGGCCTCTCATTCACACTCCAGGCCTCTCCGGCGGCGTAGACTGCAGATACTCCCTCATCCTCCTCCAACTCCACCTCCACCTCCACCTCCTCCTCCTCCTCCTCCTCCGCCTCCCCTCGTCGTCCTCTGCAGCATTTTCTCTATTCAGCAGATAACCAGGCCCTGGCTGGCTGATTGGCCCGTTTCAAATGGCATTCTTCAATCTGAGCTACAAGCTCAAAGGGCAGAAAACATAAGCGTGATTCCTCAGCAGCCGTATCTCTTTGGTGTTGGAAATGCACCTGAAATGGAGATAGAGAGGAAGATATTTATCTGAACGCTGGGCTATACAGCCAAGCCTCTGCACACAGAACTGCTGCATTAAGCCTTGGCCGTGCAAATAATAGATAGCGTTGACCGTATGCAGGGAAATCATTATTGGGTAAGAACAAAAACAATTGCACAATGCACACAGTGATTTGGGAATGTGTACCTGATTATTGCACGGTTTTATGACTCGCTTTTGTATCTCTTCAGAGCTTTGGAAGCTGTCCAAAAACTGCCCACTGCGCACAAACTAGAGAAACACAAACCGTCACCTACAGATAATGGAAATTACAATGCGATACGATGTTACAGTACGATGCCCCTTTTACAAATAACATGCCTTCACCATTTCCCCTTTAATCCAATTACATGGAAATGGACAAGTGCACGATGGCCTGCCCCAGGTGAAAAGAGGAGCATGAAGATGTGTGTTGTGCAAGGGCTGCATTGGCCGCTGGCCCTAATGGGGATCCTTATCGTGTCTATAAAGGAGCACCTGATGTCTATGGAAACTGGTGATTGTGTGGGGGAAAAAAAGCAAGAATCGGCGTCAGGCAGGTGGTGTTTTCATTCCAAAGGAGAAGAACACCGTGAACAAAGGTCACCTTTCAGTCCAGACCTTTCAGTCTTCTTAATCTGTCAGGAAAGAGCTTCTTTAGTATGGTAGCAAAGAGGATGGTCTCCTATTTCAAGGCATACAAATATACTGTATGTGCAATAAGCAGGAGGCCCAGGATTTTCTCTACATTTGGAACATAGTAGCATGATTTGGCCTCAAAGTCAGGCAGCAAGGACAGAAGGCAGAGACCTCCGCGTGGTATTTTTGGCAATGCCCTTGGATCGGTGTCACACAGACTGTTGTGGAAGGCATTCAGTTACTTTCAGGCCCATGAGAAGGTCTCAGCGTTATACAAAGCATATTGTCAGGATATTCAGTTGTGCTTCACCACAAGGAATTACCCCACATCCTGGCAGCATTCGGAGATTGGTATCATAGCTGGATGCATTATTTCACCGCTGGTGGCATCTAAGGGCATCTTAATGGGTTGTTGGTGGTGAGAGGCTGCAGAGTGGCACCCGGTTACCTCCCATCCGAGCTTATACGGTCAATATGACTACGCTTCCAACAACTTCTCCACGTACCTGTCAGCTGTTAGCCAAGTTGAATGACAATCTGAAATGGGCAAGGATGAAAGTGAAACGTAGGAAATGTCCATCAGTAAGTGGAAACAGGTGGAAGAGTTTTTATATTGATGGTGAGGTGATTTCTTCTATTACCAGCCTGGAGATGCCTTTAAAGTTAATAACTGTATTTTGCCTTGTAACATGAACATGCAGCTACCGTATACACCAAGTATTGAGGTCCAACTTACAGTTCTTCTCAGTTGCTTTGGTACATTTATCAGATAACAATTACAATTCTCAAAGCTGTTCATCCTCCATATCATTTGTATCATAATCACTTGTGCACATCATAACAGCAATTTTTCATTCTTTCATTTTGAATTTTTTTTTGCACATTCATGCGAAAGTCTTTGTGCAATTGTCTGCTGTTTAGTCTTACCCCGAAAAACATCTAGATATCTATTCATTGTGTAAGTCCTGACATGTAAATGGGTTAAAATCTAGATTGATGAGGATTGATTAAATATGAGAGGAAAAAAGGGAAAACATGAGTGTACAATCTTATAGCACACCAAGCCAGAGGGTCTGTGATCACCACGACTGGATAACATTACTTGGTTTTCAAAGAATTTATGTGGCATGCAACATTGTCCCATTTCAACAGGTTGTATTTGTTGCTATACTGCCCAGTCTCAACTGATTTTCTGCATCCTGCTACAATATTATTAAATCACTTGGAGCCTTGTTGAATTGAAATAGTTGTCAGTGACATGAAATTCAACTACAAAATAATATCCAGTTAGTTGGAAACAAGCAATGATCTGGTATGGTGATAATTTAGTGTGAGTGAAAGAGACTTCAAGTTTATAATGAGGCAAGATGACGGCAATATTTTGTCTGTCTTGTTTACAAAACAAAAGGATTTACAAAAGACAAAATAGACAATGACAGAAGGACAATGACAAAAGGCTCATTGACGTGATTATTTACTTTTGAGGCATAAACTAAACATTTTGAGAGAGTTACAGACTTTTGCAGGTAGTCTATTGGGATGTATAAAGTTTTTCAAGAAATGCACTTATTGTTTTGAAAATGTTCAGGATGATTTGAGAGATGCACCAAGGCTACTGAGAAATACTGTAAAGAAGAAAGGACTTGCTTGTCTGTTGCTGAACAAGTGTAACAAGCAAACATACACTCACTCATCTTTTCAAAATATTCAGTGAATGCCAATCTAATGAACTTCACCTCCCTTAGTTGCAAAGCTTGCAGCAAGCTAATGTTAGATAGCTGATGCTGAGCTAAACATGTTTGCTTACCATCCATAGGCGCTAACGTTAACTTTTACATTACCAATTGACCTATCTGGGTGCGCCTGATAGAGTTTGATTTGGCCGATCCAGCATCCTTTGTGTTGATACCGCAGGCTTTAAATTTAGCGATTCTTTAGTTTGGGCCTTGTGTGAAGTTATTATAGCCAAAGGTTATGACAAATGGGACAATGTTGCAATTGTACTTGCCATGTTGTAGTCGCTGCATTTTACAGTCCTTTGTGGAGTAAGATTACGGGTGATAATAAGGGAGGGAATGACATTCAGGTCATCAGACATTGTTAATGCACCAATCCCCATCGACAGAGATGATATTCTTGTATTTCCTCTTAAGCTTACAAGCTCCCATGGATTTTTACATTGTTCCATTGTCATTTAGTCACATTTAAACATCTCTTAGATACTCCCCCTTCAAAAATTAGGGCTTTCTTAGGTGTACCTGGTCATTGTGTAAAGACACGTCTAAGAGAAAAAACTCCCATTGCAGCCTATTCTGTCTAATAGTTAAGATAGCCTGACCCGGGGTCGCTATACGTTGAGACATGAGTAGGGTGTAAAATCATTGGCATGTTTGTTTGGGAATAAACAAGTAGAGGTTAATGTTAGGGACAATAGAATTTCTTTTGTGCGAGACGGGCAAAAAGATGGCACATACACAACAGGCAGACAATAAGGCTGCAAACAGTACTGGGACAAAGCGCGGGATAGGAGATGTGATGTGATGTCGCAAGGCAACTTTAAGTTCCACAGTGTATTGTTGTGACTGCTATGAGACCAGACATTGTGTTGTATTCTGAGTGTGAGCACATTGTTTACTTTACTGAGTTAACAATTCACTTTGAAGATGCAATTGAGAAAGCCTTTGAAAGAAAGAAGGTAGTGTGCGGAACTGGTATCGGAAGCAAGGGAACACTGCATTCTATCTAAATCAACCACAACACTTCTGTTGGATTTTGGTTATGGAGGACAGTCACTCAAACGATCTTTAAGGAGTTGTCTGAGGCTGCTGAAAAAGTGTGTCACTGGTTGTGGCTGAGGTAACTACTTGAGGACACGTGAATTGACCTGTAACACGAGAAGAAGCTGGTTGTCGCTAAGATGTTTGAGTGCCTAAGGTGACCAGGGTTTGTATCCCAGTTTCTTCCCTTACCCTAATCTGGGTTCGTAATCCCGGGGGGATTCAACCAACCCCACCCCTTTCCTTTGCCATAACCCAGGTTCAAACCCTACATAGCCTGTGGCGTGCCATAGTACAATGAGATTGATGTTTAGGCAGATAATTAGGCAGTGCCTCGCACTGTGACGCTAAGATATGCATGTGGAATCTTTTCGAAGTGTATCTTGAGGTGCATCTATTGTTTTCACTGGTATTGACACGTGTCCTAACCCATTTCGAGAATGGAGTGGGTGGGTCTGAGACGCCAGACACCACTGTTGAGCCTTCTGGAGGTGTCGAGGGCCTAATTCAACGAAACCCTGACGAAGAAAGGTGCCCACTTGACAAGCCCAGAGAAATGCTCATGTTAAGCATCGGTTTGACAGTGTGTCCTGTTGTGTTATAATACTTAGGCCAGTTTGTTGGGTATGACTGCTTGCATGTGACAGTGAGAGGTTTGGCTGCTGTGGGAAGTCCCCGGCCAATAGGACAAGGAATTTAACATCTTTTCCTGTGTACATCTAAAAATTATACAGAATCAGCCACATGTAGCCTATGTGAGCCATAGATACAAATACTGCACAGACATAGTTTTGGACAGTTTTAGAGGAAGTTGATTAATTACACTTTGCTGCAGGTTAGGTGTTCGCGTTCATAATTAAAAAGTAGCACCTCTGTCGCCTGGGGCAACAGTCTGTCATTAATTGCATTCAAGGTCACAACCGGTCAGATTTGTTATTGAGCTGCAGAAACAAAAAAGTTTTTAAAACATTAAAAACGTAATATGTATTTGTCACCATTGATGTTCCATTATCTGCTCAGTATGCAGTTCAAGACTTTTGAATAACCTATGGAAATAGCCATATCTTATCAGCTCACAGTGCCTGTTTAGCTTGTGAGAGCTTTATGATAAGCTTTAAGACCCAGGCTTAGTATGAACACACACACACACACACACACACACACACACACACACACAGAAAGCGAGAGAGAAACATGCATGCATGCACACACACACACACACACACACATATATTCTTCATATCCACATAAGCTGGATATTTTAAATAACACAGTGGTTCAGTTAACAGACACATCTTCGCTTCACAGCACTGTTCCTCCCTACTCCTACAACCAAGGATTCCCCACCATCTCATCTTCATCTCCACAACCCTTCACACACACACACACACACACACACACACACACACACACACAGAAGCACACACACATCTTCATCTACACAACCCTTCACTGCACCCCCCCCCCCCCCCCCCCTACTCTAACCCCCCGTCTCCACTCACTACCTTCATCTCCATGCAAGGGACTGTTTGGCATGAATGCTTTGTCATCCATCTTGCAGTAACTGGTGCCCTGAATAAAAATGACACAGACACAGAGTCTTTGTCATTGCTTTCAGGGGAAGCCTTGCATAGAGACACATTCACAGGAAAAAGGAGGTAATGGCCAAAGCGATACGAGAGCTTTTCAGCATTCACCGTTTGGTATCTCTCTCTCTCTCTCTCCCTCTCTCCCTCTCTCTCGTGCTCTCTCGCTTTCTCTCTCTCACTCTCTCTCGCTCTCTCTCTTTCTGTGCTGAAGAATGGAGCTACTTAAAGTGAAATACAGTATCTTTTTCACTCTGCCTTGATAGGAATCTGACTAAGAATTGCCGTCTTCCTGAATCTGAAATGATCCCTCACGCCCTGCTGAGGACTTTGTTTCCCTTTCGGTTTGGATTCTGCTGTGTTGAATACTTCATGAACGTAGTTCATTTGAACACTTTTGTTAACGAGTGGAACAGCAAAAGCCACAGTTTAGTCGTACAGTCGTCCTGCATGTTAAAGGTTAAAAAAACTGTTCACCATATGGCTTAATGAGTAGAACCTGATAAGGACAGACATTGCTGACCAGTTATTGTGTTACTATAGTTACTGCAAAAGAATGAACATCACAAATGATCTGACATCCTTTAAATGAGGACATTTATAGTTTACATTTCCAACTCAGACAACTCAAGAGTGCCTGGTTGTTATTCCAGAGCTAAAACGCAAATACATGCAGACCAGCGCCAATGAGTGTTTTCCAGAGTGATAGACACGGCATGACCTCATTTACGTCATCAGGGACAGAAGCGGAGTCTTCCTACACACTTCCTCCATCTAGGAATCATGACATATTCATGAATCCAGACGAGAAGAGAAACAGGAGAGGAAGCCTTTTACGATGGACCATCTTCCTTGAGCATTGCCTCAAGACAGGCGTGGAGCTCACAGATAAAGCTAATGAAATAAGTAACCCTAGTGAGTAAAAGCAAGTTGATTCCATGTCTCATATTTGAGTGAACAGATTCAGACAGCTGATTGATGCTATTCTTGGATCTGACACAGAAGTGGCCATTAGAGAGAAGAGCGTTTGGTCATGCAAAATAGATTCATGGGAAGTTTGTCTGGCGAGAACACGTCTGGTCCACACCTCACACATCACTGCTCTTGTCCCCGATGCCGCGCAGGAGGTGAAGCGACTGAATTTGGTCCGTTCACTGTCCTCCTGTGAGAGGGCCGAGACAATCAATGCAAACACACTGACTGGGCCACGAGTGACAGCAGATGCTCCTGTGGTAGAGCAAGTCACTCGAAGCATCCTTCACCTAGGTTAACATGGTAAGAATAGAACGGACAAACTCCTTCGGGTGTACCAATCAGATTCGGAGCAGTTGGCAGTGTTAAAATAATCATGCTTGTCAGAAGAGGTTTGTCAAGGTGTGAAAGAAGGCAGAGGAATTCCAGGAAAATGTGCAGACCGTCGCATCCCTGGCTGTGTGGGAAGCTCTGCTGGACGGTGACTGCATGTGACGGCAGGGGCAAACTTGTAGGCATTTATTAATTATTTTCCATGTCTTACACATGCCACAGTTTTGCATATACATACAAGGATGGATCCTTAACATCACATCTTCACACAGGCCACAGTTTTACATACATCCACAAGGGTGGATCCTTAACATCACATCTTCACACAGGCCACATCTGCAGGATCTTGCTAAACACTGCACGGCTCAGAGACCCAGCACAGAGGCGAAGCAGATGTAGAATAATACGCCAGGGAAATTCTCTTTCGACTGGGGTAATTTTACAATCAACCAGTGTGCTGTGGACTCAAGTAGATCGCAGCGGTGCCACAGAAGCGTCCCTCACTGAAGCATTCAAATCCTCTTACGCTGCTGCTGCTGCTGCTGCTGCTGCTGCCTCTGCAGCATTTTAAAAGAGAATTATGTCAAAAAGGTAGATTTAGACGGGGATTCTAATAAGTGACTAATCTGCACATCGAGCAAAAAACACATAAAAAAACCCTCAGTGTTCCTAAAGGGTCCTAGTCTCTGCTCGGAGTATTTTAGATAACAATCTGGGCACTTCAGCCGGCTGGCGAGTGCTGGCACAGGGACAGATATAGTGCCATGAAACATTTATGAGCTATATTGTTACACTATATTAAGCCTGCGCTTTAATGTCACAGAGGCGAAGTCTGCCACACGGAGAAAAGGGCTTTCTAGTGACGACCCTTAGTTTCGAGCCCATAGTCTATTATCAGCCGCTTTGCCACAGATGCCGCGAGATTTACAGTCTTTTCGGAGGGTGAAACCCCCCCCCCCCCCTGTTTTACATCTGCTTGAAGTTACAGCACGCTGTGGGACTTGGGTGCATTTTATCCCTCTGCGCACCATCAAGTATTATGGTAGGCAATACTTTGAGGAACAGAAGGTCACCAAGAATAATTTGTGTGGGAAACCGATTCTGTAGACTCCATAAAAGCCAGAACAACTGCAACTGTATTGCACTTAAAAAGCATGTTGCATCAAGACTGAGAATTACCACTTGGTGCTGCAGTCCCAACACATTCAACAACTGAAAATATCTAGACCCAACGATGACAACACTTTCTTTCTTGGCGAATACATTGATGGAGGTATGTCCCTGTATTCAAACTGTTTGGGTCCTCGGTGCTGATCTGAATGGGTTAGAGAGAGAGAGAGAGAGAGAGAGGGGCAGAGAGAGAGAGAGAGAAAGAGGGAGAGAGAGAGCGAGAGAGAGAGGGAGAGAGAGAGAGAGAGTGAGGTATTTATCAGAAAGGACAGCTGTGGGAGCCGACGCTGGGACTTGTGTCAAGAGCGTTCTTGTTCAGCCAAGATCAAAGGCCCTTGTTCCTTGGGCTACCACCCCCGTGACTCCTGAACACTTCATTTAAGCGACCTCCATTTTGCAATTTGGCACAAACCAGCGAGTGTGACACCGCAGAGAGAGCCCAGAGGAGAGGGAAACAGCCGTTACCGCTGAGCTCACCGCGGTGGTTACATTTCCGAGGTTTACCTCTTAATTAAAACAAACTCAGAAGTAATACAGTTTTTGCCGATCGCTTACACACTGAAAGCGAATGCTTAGACAAAAGCATCCAAACCTTCTGTTTTGAAGCCATGCCTTAAACAAAGGCACCAAAAGTACAAACACAAACACAAACACGGCATACTGTACATTAGACACTTCGTTCAAGAATAAATTCTCCTGCAATCATTGGGAAAGCACTTGTGTTCAAAATGTAAAACATACTTTAAATTGCCAACACTCTCACACACACATGAAAACACTTATACAGTAATTGAACAGCCATCTGTCTGAGCCTTAGCACTACAGACTACAGACCTCCGGTAAGCTCCCCTCTTTTGTGAGAACCTTAACGAACATAGAGGCAGAGAGAGGAAGAGGAAGAGAGAGAGGAGTGGGAGGACGATGAGGACAAGAACAAAGAAGGGGACCAGGCAATACATGTATTCTTACAGGATCTTGCTAAACACTGCACGGCTCAGAGACCCAGCACAGAGGCGAAGCAGATGTAGAATAATACGCCAGGGAAATTCTCTTTCGACTGGGGTCATTTTACAATCAACCAGTGTGCTGTGGACTCAAGTAGATCGCAGCGGTGCCACAGAAGCGTCCCTCACTGAAGCATTCAAATCCTCTTACGCTGCTGCTGCTGCCTCTGCAGCATTTTAAATCAACCAGACCTGACGATGAGGGAGGCTGGGCAGAGAGTCTAACCCAATCGCTAGTCGGCAGCATCCATAATACAGACATTTACACTGGAGAACAGGTATGTCTTCAACTTTCTACACCAGACTCTGCCTATGTAATTGTTGCACATCATTCTGCATCACAGTGCAATGCAATGTAGTCCTACAATATTAGACCTATGCTCCTCAGGGAACTTAAACAACTAAGTATAGTGTGTGTGTGTGTGTGTGTGTGTGTGTGTGTGTGTGTGTGGTGTGTGTGTGTGTGTGGTGTGTGTGTGTGTGTGTGTGTGTGTGTGTGTGTGTGGTGTGGTGTGTGTGTGTGTGTGTGTGTGTGTGTGTGTGTGTGTGTGAAGATCATGTAATGCAGTCTTGATGTTATTGTGTGCAGTCTGTTAAAAAGAACCTTACCAATGGCGTCATGTTCTTGCATTTTCTACCGAACTGCCAGACAACCTCCTGAGGGTGGCGGGACCTGGCCATTGTCACTCTAGTGTTGGCTAACAACCGCACCCGCACCAGTCTGGCTTCACCAACCACAACAACAGCTGTGTGCCTGTCCCCTTACTCCCCATCTCTCAATCCGATTTGGCGTTGGAAAATGAATGGCTGCCAACCACATGCCCGCCTGCCTCCTCTGTAAGCAATGGAAGAGGCACGCGGACACATTGAGACTAGGTCAGACCAGAGTTGGATATGGCATGCATGGTGATATTTTCCCCGTCGCCTTGCCGGGGATGACATTGCTTGTGATGTGGATGAGGTGAGGTTGCCACAACCTAACAGAAGGTGCGATCCATAAACCATCCACCCCATCCCTCACAATACTAGTTTTGTTTATTTTTTGTTTTGCACTGTTGTTTTACTGTAATTCTATTTGTTTCAGTGAGTAACATATTGTATTGATTACTGTACTGTGATCTACTTTCCTTTGTGACGTATGTTGACGTTAAATCCTTTGATGGCAAAAAAAACCTGTAGATATATTTTTTTTCTGAAGCCATTCTTTCTTTTGTGTTCATTGAAATGTGAGTAGATATACAGTATGTACTACTGAAAACACCTCAGTTACTGCAGGTAAATAACAATCAAGCCAATCCCTCAAAGACAACATGATCTTCATCCAGACACATAACTAACCATCTATCTACATAAATAAAGACATGGTCTTCATGCAGACACATAACTAACTATCTAAATAAATAAGAACATGATCTTCATCCAGACACATAACTAACCATCTATCTACATAAATAAAGACATGGTCTTCATGCAGACACATAACTAACTATCTACATAAATAAAGACATGGTCTTCATTCAGACACATAACTAACTATCTATCTAAATAAGA
>NC_045155.1:28308002-28313002 GCF_900700415.2 Clupea harengus
GAGGCAGGGAGAGAGAGTGCATGTACGTGTGCTTATGCAATGGTAGCCAGCAGATACAGTGCTGTGCAGTGAGTAAACCTCACTCCCTGAGACGTGCTGGCGACAGACACCCATGGGTTTTAGCCGCCTTGCCACCTCCCATGTCCAGAGTTGAGATTTCAAGTCTGGTGAGGGGGTGTGCTTGTCCACACAACACAGGCTGTGCTTAGTTTGGTATGCCCACTCCTTCCCCCTCCAGAGGAATGAGACAAACTCAGATCCCACAGGAGGTACTGTATCTGTCCCAGGTGATGCAATCTGAACAGCCCTATGACACAAGTTCTAGAGCATCCCAATTAGAGTAGTCTCTCCTGTCCACAACATTGGATGTCTTAGTAGCCTAGAAGTCCAGTCTGAACCACATAATAAAGACGATGGACCTTTATATGCCAGTTTAATATTCATTTTGAATGCAGTTTCATTACTCTGATTATCAATATTTATGTATTATTACTTTATTATTCTCAAAGGCCAATAATACTAATATATATATGTTGCTGCTCAGAAATGATTTTGAAGCCTGTCTGACAGAAAATGGAATGTTGGCTAGAGTGTTTGCTGTATCTACACCACAGTGTGGCATCAGTTTGAGTCAAGGCATGCATCAGTAACATTTGGTGAAATAATATGTTGATGAGGCATTTGTATGGATGGGGGGGCGGAATGGAAACAACGCTTTAACGCTAGCAGGGGACTCACACCAGAATGACGACCCCCCCCCCCCACAAAAGACTGAAAACCCCCCAATCTCAGTGCCATTCCCTGTGCCCCCACATGCTACGCCACCAAAAGCACAATCATACAGCCCAATGGGGGTTAGCGGCAAAATCATCAAACCCTTGCCCGCGCCAGCCTACACACATCTCATGCTCCGTCACAACAAGCTATTTGCGCTGGTTGCTTGGATACGCCAGCAGGGGCCCGGTGTCCTTGCGTCCCCGCGAAACGGGCGGGGGGCGGGGCGTCGGGGTGGCGGCCGTGATGGAGGAGCCGCCATGGGCAGTCTGCGACTCAGACTGAGCCACTGTTGATTTATCACTCACAGCGGCGCGCGGGTAAACTTCTGAGCGTGCTCTAAATGCTTCCATTCATTTGGCTGAACCAGGAAACCCTCCGGAGGTGCGATATCACTCCAGGACAGCGTGAGAGGAGAGGAGAGAACCATTCCCGCCAAATAACATATCAACACAGACAAAAACAGACTACAGATGGAACACAGAGGAAATAGTTCAACACACGAACTAAATGATGTTGCAAGCATTAAGTGTCTATATGCAACTCTTCAAATGCATTTTGAGAAAGCACTTCAAGCTCATTTTGATCAAGCATTTAAACTATGATTACATACTAAACCAAGTCTATGGCGATGTAAAAGCACTTCAACTTAAACGCTCCCTCTCTGGACCTTGGGATGAGTCTGTGAGCAAAGAGCAGAACAATTTGCGAGAAAACTCTAGGTAGTCACTGAGGCCAAGGTTTGATGTCCTAAGGCTTTAGGAAGAATTATCTTTTGTTGTTGTGTAGTGGTTTTACCGCTCTGCAGAGAAAGCAATTTTAAAATGGATAAAGGCATAATCTAGCACAATGCCGGGATTATCTCTCCGAGTGACCTTTATCTCGGCAGAAGCCATTGGATGGGTTTCAAGTGCACTGCCCCAAGTATCGTCTCATTACAGTGGGATGCCTATTTAATCTTAAGGAGCTTTAGGGGTAGACGGACGTGTGTGTGTGTGAAATATCCGTGTTGGAGGAGCCATATCAGATGGAGAACACCCAGAGGAAGGAGATTACAGAGGCTGGACACTGAGTGCAAAGACTTGTCTCCCCACATTTCATTTTGGTAAACAGGGTCCTCCTTTGTGATTTATAGCTTGTGCTTTCGAGTTTACACGGGCAAATGCACACACAAACGCACGCGTGTGCGCGCACACACACACACACACACACACACATTACTTTCTACGTGTGCATGTTTCTAGCGGTTCTTATTCATGTAAAGAGATCTCTGTTGAAGGCCTTGGAATGCTGGGAGCGTATTGAGTTAGACTTTTCCTGTTGTTGACCCTTGTTGACCCCTGACCGTAGCAGCATCAACAGGAGGAGCCATGGCAACATCCACAACTGTGTCATAGTTCCATTGCCATGCTCCTTTTCCAGGCAGCCGTTACCATGACAACCTCTGACACAAAAGGGGGCGAGCAGCATTTGAGTGTGTGTCTCCTAGCGTTACTTGTCTTGTCTTGTCAATGTGCAGAGGAATGCGCTAAATATGGAAGAACACAATAGGATGCTTATTGGTTTTCAATATATGTATGAGAACACGATGAACCCAGAGGTCCTGAGCATGCATAGATAATACCCAGAGCATACATTTTTAAATCCAAATATGAATTCTTGTTTAATGAAAAAGACTCTTTTTTGACGCTTTAAATGTCAGATACAAGGACAGTCATCTACACGGGCCTTCAAATGCATTCAAAGCGGAGTTGAACTCAGTCCTCCACAGACTCAATGTGTCCCAAAACAAATCTAAGTCAACAGAAATAGCACTCACCTTTTTTTCTTATATTTTCTTTTGTCTTTATTTTATTATAATTTAGTTCATTCATACTGAAATCTCCAAAGAATCAAACATATTTGCGGTCTACACAGTTGTTCTGTTCTGTTCAGACACCGACCTAACCAACATCTGAACTAAAGGAAAATATCTCACTGACTGTTTTCTACACATCCGTCTAACTTTGCCCTGGAAGACATTGGGCAATTTTTTCCCCCCACTTCTGCTGAGGTTCCCAGTAATTCTCCAGTAAGAAGCCAGAGAGTGTGGGGGCAGCTAGTGCTACGTCAACCAACACACTTCTGATCAAAAGCTTCGGAGAGATGATATGACACTCATGCTGATGGATGTCTCTACGCCCTCAACTCCACCCGCCCCAGGAACACAAGAATGTTCCAGAATCATTATGAAAAGGGTAGAGATGGAACAGTATGGAAGTTGTGACAGGAAGAGTCAGTTCTGTCACCTCTCATTGTACCTCAGGTTCAACATAAGGTTGAACTCTCAGATACAACAATGTTAACGGTAACATTGAACATATAATCTGTCGGCACGGATAAACGCCTCCTCTTTTCCCTTCTCTATCTCTTTCCATCTTTATCATAAAGCAAGGAAACTGCGCCATCCACCACATGAACACATGCAGCGGGGTAGTGTGCCTGGCAAATATATGGTGCTTAGCAACATGTCCAGTTATCATAGCTTTATTGAATAACCATTATACAACACATTTAAAGTTTGAATAACAAAAATTCTGACGCAATATAATGCAGGCCTATGTGGTGATATGATCAAATCATACGTGACATTAAACCGAAACAACATCCCCTCAAAACAAACAATCTAAACAAACAAACAAACAAACAAACGGAATGTATCTCATAAGAACTCTCGGGTAATGTTCCATCTATTGTGTGAACTGAAAGAACACTGCAGAAGTGTGGCACAGAAAATAAACAAATATGGGCACACAGTGCACCAGTGGCGTATATCAGATACAAGGTAGATGCTGTCCTCCAAACCCATTAGCACTCCTCTCATCATCATCATCTTTTACCAGTTGATCCTGCAACAGAACAATACTTCAGCGCTCATTTCGCACATTTTAATACACTATCAAAAATAGCTGTCCCCTGCCACAGCCACAACATTTTTAATCAAGGGTTTCAAATGGTGCACACAAACATTGCAATTTTTTCGTAACATACTAGGAAATACTTTGTGTGACATTCTAACTGCAAACTTATCCTGAGTCCTTAGTACAATATTTTTTAAACATTTCAAAGGAACATAAAATGTCCAGATCATAGAAATGCGTAAAACATTCTTCTGTACAGTATGTACATATTAAGTGCAACTGCAAGGAAGCTTGTTTAGCTGGCAAAACTAAAGACATGGCTGTCATCTACAACAGAGACCAGCTAACAATCACATATAGAGTAGACATATGATGTGGAGTAAAATAAAAACAACACACACCATTGAAATTGAGTGGTTAGGCCAAAAATTCAACTGGATAACGCTTGTGTCAAAGACAAAGACCTTTAGGTGTCTTTACTGAAAGATAACGTCCAAACTGAACAGACATTTTATAGTTTGGTCCAACCGAATTACCACGGAGTTGGTTCTATGGTCCACATGACCAAATGGACAAAATGACCACAGGCCTATTCTTCCATCAGATGAATAGATATGCGCGGTCAATTGTGCTGAGTCAGGCTTTCCCATGATCCTTTGCCCTGCATCATGGTCCTGCTGAGGCGGTTCTCATATGTTTACAAAACAGCCCTAAAACATATCCTGTTCATATAATCACTATGGTAATTACACCTGAAAAAATAAATAAAAATATGTGTAATAAAATCATGTGATTTAAAAGAAAAACTAACAAGATGACTGCCAGTCATACACACACACACACACACACACACACACACACACACACACACACACAAAGGAATTCCACAAATATGCTGGAGCCATGAACCAGCTTCAGGGCTGTTGGAGGACTTTATCTATTGAAAGAGATCCAAACTAAGATAAAGTAACAACATTAGAAAAGTATTTTGTTCAGAGTCTGCATGAAAAAGAGGCACAAGTCCAATGGCGGCTCATGCTACGGAGGAAGAGGGTCCGTTCATCTCGACGGACGCCCTGCGCCTGCGTCCTGAGTACTCCCCGATAAATGAGCCGTCCTCGTTGAACTGTTCTTCCTCGTCCTCGTAGTCCACTACACTTTCACAGCTGTCATCTTCCCCCGTCGCCAACCTTTCCAACGAATGCAGGCTTCCCTTCAAGGGCTTCTCGTCATTGTCACTGTCAAAGACACACACAAACACACACACAGACACAGAGCAGAAAGAGGGCTTCAGACCAATGTCAGCAAGATTGGTCAAAACACACT
>NC_045155.1:28318002-28355502 GCF_900700415.2 Clupea harengus
CTGCTTTTGCTGCTAATATCAGTTTCACTGATATGTTATTAATTCATTAATGAATTACTCTTATTAACGAATGCGGCCATGCGGCCAGAAAAACAACTGAGAGGTAGAGTTAAGGAGCTGCTCGGACACGGACAAACTGTTGCACATACTTACGAAGCCTGCATCACTGTTGGAGGGTTTTATATCCCAATTCCACTACCCCTACTGAATATAAATATAAAGGCATGTAAATGTACTTGTGTGTGTACGTTGGTGTGACAGTATATTAGCATTAATTATGGGGCGACAGTGGTACAGGAGGTAGAGAAGTCGTTTAGTAATCAGAAGGTTGCTAGTTCGATTCCCTGTCGAAGTGTCCTTGAGCAAGACACTGAACGCCTAATTGCTCCTGAGTGTGCCATCAGTGTAAATGTAAAATGTGTATACATTGTAAGTCACACATATGTAAGTCGCTTTGGATAAAAATGTAAATATAAAATTATAAGCCCTGTGTGCTTGAACAGCAGGCTGAGGAACTGCTCTGGGTCGCGGTGGTGGTGGTGAAAGCTGCCCTGTTGCACATGGTTAAGCATTCACAAGTTCATGCCCTGGTCATGCTTCTCACAGCACAGGAGTGCCTGCGTGCTAGAGGGTGACAGCAGATGATCTCTCGAGGTCTCCATCATAGCCTCAGCACCTCTGTGGGCGGTAGGGAGCTAAGGAAGATGCTAACAAAGACGACTGCAACACAAAAGACTTAGTTTGTGTACTGGTGGGAATACGCACATGTGGTAGTAGTTTTGAATTCACCCCGATGTCACGCATTGGTAGAATTCACATTGCTCTAAAGGTCCGTCTTGAGGTCACCAAAAGAAGGGGGGGGTTCTACTAGCTGTAGTAGTTTGGAGTTTCCCCAGATGTCAAGCATGGCTAGAATTCACATTGTCGCAGGCCGCAGGTTTAAAGCAAACTAGTGCAGCTGAGGAGTTCACAAAAAATTTAAACTTTGAATAAAATCAAACATGCACCATCAAACATAGGTACAAAAGATTTAGTGGTCGTTTGTGGATTCTCAACTTTAAGTTGCAAAATTCCCAAATTACACAAAAGGCAATGCTGCCAGAACAAACACATAAGGTGCAGAATACTGTGTCAC
Source organism: Clupea harengus (assembly GCF_900700415.2). Taxonomy (NCBI): domain Eukaryota; kingdom Metazoa; phylum Chordata; class Actinopteri; order Clupeiformes; family Clupeidae; genus Clupea; species Clupea harengus. Next base: position 28,319,138 of record NC_045155.1, read on the forward strand.
AACTGCATATTAATTGACTCCACTTCAAACATTTCGAATTGCACAGTATTTGTTTTGCCAAACATCCTCGGAGTGCGCCTGATTAAAAAGTAAAGAGTTTCAAATGAGACAAAAGAGGAGTGTTGAAAAGCCAGTGACGGCTGCGAGCGAAATGCAGAGGTGATGAAATATTCAGCACTTCACATCAACGACACAGGCAGGCAGGCAGGCATAGAGGGAGGGATAGGGAGAGAGAGAGAGAGGTAGAGAGAGAGGGATGGAGAGAGATGGAGGCAGGGAGGCAGGCGACCAGCCCATCTTTGTGCGCCCAGGATGAGAACACAAAAGGGCCCAGGAAAAGCTTGCGGCAGGCAGGCAGGCATGCGGGTGAAGACAAGAGAACAAAGGCAACTGATCTCAACCTGTCTGTTTGACACGTCTAGTAATAAGCACTGCAGGTGTACACGCCTGTGCCAGGGACCAGGAGAGAAAACTGCGACAGAAAGTTGGGCTCCACTGCCTCTGCACCCACACATACTCTCTCCCTCTCTCACACACACACACACACACACACACACACAAACAAAAACACATGAACACACACACACACACGAGCAATTCACATACTGCGTCACACATGCACCCATACAGATACACTAAAATACCCACATAACATACCACACAAACATAGACCCACAGACACACTTCTACATGCATACACACACACACACACACACACACACACACACACACACACACACACACACACACACACACACACACACAGACACACACAGACACACACAGACACACTCACACACTCTCACACACACACACACACTCACAAAGATATCTTCGTTCCAGGTCCTTTCTGTGTGGAGTTTGCATGTTCTCCCCGTGCCTGCGTGGGTTTACTCCGGGTACTCCGGTTTCCCCCACCATCATAAAGACATGCATTGCATCGTATGAATATGAATGAATATTGGTGGTGGTCGGAGGGGCCGTAGGCGCTGATTGGCAGCCACGCTTCTGTCAGTCTGCCCCAGGGTAGCTGTGGCTACTGATGTAGCTTACCACCACCGGTATGACTGTGTATGAATGACTACTGGACTCTGGACTCTGTAAAGCGACTTCGGGTATTTAGAGAAGTGCTATATAAGATTGAATTGATTGATTGATTGATCTTGACACACCCACACACACACACACATTTTCTCTCTCTTTCTCAAAGTGCCATGGTATTCTTTCACCAGGAAGGTAGTTGCATCTCTAGGGGGTATACGCCGGTCAGCGTGACCTTTCACAGTCACTGGCTGTCTGTCAGCCGCCTCCCACACACTACTCTGTGCTGTGTAGTGTAGTGTAGTGTAGTGTAGTGTAGTGTAGTGTAGTGCTGTGTAGTGTAGTGTAGTGTAGCCTACCTGCGTACTTCCCTCCGCGGTTCCTGCATACGAAGCAGGAGATCAGCGCTGCCAGGGTAGCCAGAGGTAGAACACACATGAGCCCCACGAACCAGCCTCTGGAGGACACTCCCACGTCCTGCCGGTCAGCACCTGCCCACAGAGAAGAAGAAGAAGAAGAAGAAGAAGAAAAAGAAGGAGAAGAAGGAGAAGAAGATGAAGAAAAAGAAGAAGAAGTTGAAGAAAAAAGAAAAAGGACATGAAGATAAAGAAAAAGAAGAAAAAACATTTTACTTTTCACACTTGACTTTCAAATTCCCAAACTCTTAGCATAATCTCACACTGAGCTGCCTGATTTGGCAGTGGAGTCGGACATGAGTCAGCACGTCAACTGACTGGCCATTGTTTTGTTAAGCAGCGCTGGAGAATAGGCTGTGGGCTATTAGAACAATAGAGCCGCTGGTTCAAGAGGCACTCGCCGGCGGTGTGGCGGCTCTTTGGAGAAAATTGCTTGTGATTGCAGAGCACCGCGGTTCTGCTCACAGGGCAGGGCTGTGGTCAAAGCTCTCAGACTCAACAAGAGCATGAATCGCTGTCTATGTACGCTGGGAAAAAAGGGTTAAATAACCATTGACTTGTTGTGGAATAACACAAGGCCCACCCGGGATTTGAGCGGACGGCACGAAGCATCGCTCTCACCTATCTCATTGGTGTGTATAACATCCTCGAAAATAACGGCGCGAGACATCGTTCTCACCTTTCTCACTGGTGTGGATAACATCCTCGAAAATAACGGCGCTATCATGCCGCCGGCTAGCCAGGAGGCGCACCGTGTACACGCTGCCTGGAGCCAGGCCGTCAATGAGGTGGAAAGCCTTAGATGCGGTTACCGCCTCTGAGGTCGTCCAGAGGCCCTCACCTGAGAGCGGTGGTGGGGTTGATGGGTGCAGAGAGGACAGTGGGTGGGAATAGGGGGTGGGGATGGAGGGGTGGTTGGGGATAGGGGGATGGAGGGGTGGATCGGTGAAGGAGTGCACAATGAGGAAAGTTCAGCAGAGAAGGAAAGATGAAACCCTCACACCAATGTGGAACAAAAACAGAGTGAGAGAATAAAAAATCCAGAGGAGAATAGATAGTTGTACAGTATTTGTAAGTGAGAAGTGCGAGTGAGAGGAGAGAAGAGAAGAGCTTACGGTGATTCATGTACGCAACGTAAAGTGCCGAGTTGCGGTGCTCTCCTGGCACAGTCCAAATGATCTTCACATACGTGTCACTTACATAGTAGCTTACATTTAACAGTGCTGAAGAGAGAGAGAGAGAGAGAGAGAGAGAATCCAGAAATAGAAAAAAGAAGTGAAAGAGAAATGTCAATTTTAGACGTTAGTTATGACAGGAGAGCACAGAGTTTCCCAGAGAAGCTTAAGAAAAGTAGTGCATGTACTGATCACTATACTTTACTAAACTAATAATATTCTAAGTATCGGTGCATGAACTGATCAGTGATGAGACAATGTCCTGTCTCATCACTATACTTTACTAAACTAATACTATTCTAAGTATCGGTGCATGAACTGATCAGTGCTTGAGACAATGTCCTGTCTCATCACTATACTTTACTAAACTAATACTATTCTAATACTATACGTCTGCCATACCAGTATAATAATAATAGTGTAATATAGGGACTGGAATAATGGCAAATACCTCCTACAGCACTGTTTTTTTTAACACGAGGTGCAATGTGCAGGCAATTATGTCGAGACAGTGACGGAATGAGGAACATCATGCACGTTAACAAGCAGGGGAAGAGGAGGCTTTTATCGTCAGAAAGACTCATCATTGGATCAATAAGATCATAAGATCAATACTGACAATCATAATTCCCTGACTGACAACAATAGCGCTCTGAGCTCTATCCCCGATCCTCGTAGGAGGCCGAAATATGGAACGACATTCTTCAGTTCCCCCTGCCACGATATGCTTTCAGAACACGGAATACCCTCCTACTAGTGCACGGCCAATAACTTGGCAAACTATTGATTTCAGTGGGACTGCATTGAGGGAAATACAGCAAGAGAAACCTTCATGCACAGAGACACACAGACACGGAGGTCACTGTGGATATACTATAAAAGCGTGAGCAGATGCATTGGTGTATTAACAGAGATCATTACGCCGCTGGAATAGGAGGGATGGAATGTTTGGCCATGAAGAGAGAGAAAGAGAGAGAGAGAGAGAGAGAGAGAGTGAGGAGACCTTAACCCCACATTCTCCTCAGAGGCCATCACCGGCTCTCAACAGCCAAGTCGACAAACCGGAGAAAATGTATTCCTAATCATGCACGCTGACAAGAGAGAGAAGAAAGGAATGTCGTCAGGAAGGCAAGGACGTGCGTCGAGAAAGGGAAGGTCAGGGGAATAATGACGCCGTGGCCCTTTGGTGTTTCCATTTGCATTTGAAGGAAAAAAAAAGAAAAGAAAAAAGGATGGCATCTTTGTGACTACAGTGAGTCTCTGAGAGTCTTTGTACAGGTGGAGCTTTGGGGCATGCTGAGAGAAGGAGGTCTGGAGACACTCAACACACATCTCCCTCCCTGTCTTAGGGGCTACTATGACACACACACACACACACACACACACACACACACACACACACACACACACACACACAGACACGTAAAGAAACTATTCACTGAATCAGTGAAGGACTCTTTGTATTTTAGGCTATTAGAGTATTTCCTAATCCTAACGATATGGTTCATTTCTACTCATTTCTACTCACATTTTAATAGCTTTTAAAAACTTAATGTCACACATTTCATTTCACAAAATTGACACTGTGTTTGCTCTCAAAGGGACACCACACAATTAAAAACACTCCCAAAGAGTCAGTTCAAATCCATTTCCCTCAATTACCATTATGCATTCTAGTGCAGCCCGTGCAGAAAGCGAGATGTCAACCTACTCTGCATACGCTACAGCAGAGAGGCCAGACAGTGCTCAGCATCTGGACACTGCCCTGATAAGCCTTTGAGATGAGGAGCAGGGACACAAAATGGCCTCCGCTCCGTAACTAGTTTATCGTTCACAGGTGTGAGCCACACCGAAACACTATACGGGCAAACGGAAAAACTGAGCTCAATAAATCAATATTGTAATCAATATTTTATTTGCTGCCACTGTCCAGGCACGCACTTTGAGTTGGTCGCTCGTGCGAGAGGTTTGGTCCCTCCTGCGAGAGGTTTGGTCCCTCGTGCGAAAGGTTTGGAACCCATTACCGGAGGTGAGGAGGAAGAGGCATGCTGGGTAAAGTCTGGCCTGCATGACACAGAGGGAGAGTAAGGCTGAGTGTCCATATACTGCTTTTTTTCTGAGTGCCAGCGTCTTTTTTCGAGTGTTCCCAATGAGGAGAGAGCGTACGCACTCGCCAAGAAAAAAAGCGCTGCGCCCAGTCTTTTTTCACAGCACTCTGACTTTTTTTGTGCCGTCACTCTGAGCACTCGTGGCACTCGTTTTCAGAAAGGTGCTGGTGTCGTCACTGTCTCTCCACAGCGCCCTTCCAGCGCTTTTATGCCTGAGGAAAAACGCTATATGGACACAAGCTCTTAGTCAAGATTTCATGACATCACAAAGGAAGGGCATGCCTAGGATCTTGGTTCTGGTAAATCATTCATAATCTAATCCTTAATTCTACTGAACGTTGAATGCAGATGTTCGGTAATGTCACATGACTGAAGTAGGAAAACACACCATGGCAAACTGATCTTAACAGCTATGTAAGGTTAGAAGGCTTCATGGCATAATGCTCACCCTCACCTGACAAACACACACACACATACAGAAAACCATATAGTAATTTGGGGACAAGAGACAATCACATTAATTGCCACCATATCAGGCAAAATAAGACCTGCCACCATAGTTAAACCTTGCCTAAAATACTACCACCAACAGTTTACAGTTTGTGCCACCATGACAGTTGGGAGGTGGCCACTGCGGTGCATTTAGCAAAACACTCACAATCTGCTGGTAATAATGTGACAAAAAGTGGGTACAGACATGTAGACAGACGTGTCAGTGTGGTCTGTGAAATCTTGCACATTGCCATTTGTTGAGTTGAGTGAATGCCAGAAAGTAACAAACTCAATAGATAAATAAAAAATATCATTTTGAGATGCTGGCTCAGGCAGCTCCAGCTGGTGCACTTCCTGTGGCAAATGTCTGCAAGCAGTCCTTCATACACAGATGTATTCTTATATATTTGTATTATTATATATTATATCTTTTTTTTATATTAGATACTCTGCATTTATCCCATCCATTGGCAGTGAACACACACACCTGGACCAGTGAACACACACACCTGGAGTAATAAGCACACACACACACTCCTGAGGGATCAAACCAGTGACCTTTCAGTCCCAAGCTTGCATCTCTAAGCTTCAGGCCATGGCTGCCCCATAGATAGCAGACAGGCGGAGATAGGAGGTGACTCAGCAAGCAGCACTACTCTGGAACAGGCCACATCAGGGCCACATGGGGCCTGATCGGCTCCAGAATCGAATACTAGTTGGGAAAATTCAAGGCCAAAGCACTCATGGCCTTTGCTCACTAAAAATCAGGGCCAATCGGCTTAAGCACCGGTGAAGGGTTGTAAAGTCTGGGACATTTGCAAACAGAGAACATCAACGTTAGGAACGTCTATTTAGCACTTAGCAACGGCAGCATGAGTACATGTAAATTATATTTAAACATGTCATTCAATTGTCTGAAACAGTGTCCTTGATTCTTTTGCAAAGTCTTTGACTAGATAGTTTTGTCTTTGGTTGCTAAGCAACGACAACTAACTCTCCCTTTACATTTCTCCAGTTTTATTGTTGCATTCTATTCCAAGGCTCTAGTTTAGCTCCGATGTAGCCGATTAAGATCGAACTGAGGCCATTTGGTCCAGTATCAGGGATGGGAACCCTATGGTGGAAATGTGCAGTCAGTGTACTAGAGTTCCATTTCTGCATTCTGCATTCCTATGATCCAACTTACCTGATGATCTACTTTACCTGATGATTTATCTGTGTCATGAAAGCAGAACTTTGTGACCTACAACCACTAGTACTCCTACTAGCAGTAGCAGTATTTCAACCACTGGAACTACACGACTACTAGCACTACAGCAGTGTTGCATCTGGTACTAGTTCTACTACTGGTACTAGATCTACTTAAATTAGCACTACTGTTGCCATAACACTATCACACTGTTAGTCCAGGCACAGGCTTCAGGGAGGACCGTTATGTTCTCTACATCTACGGCAGTAATAGAAATACTCGCTCCTATACATACTGATCACGGTGGGGGTTTCTGCTGGAACTGACATGAGGCCTTCAGAGTGAGGGAAACAGAGGAGTCAGCAGACAAGCCTTGGTCTGTGCAGTAGTTTGAAGCAGACATGTTTGTGGTGATATAAGTCAAATAAAATAAAATAAAAAACCATCAAATCATTGCCACATAACTGTAACTGTCCTCGTTGAAATCGGATTCAGCCCCACATGTTCTATTAACTGGCTGTCGCAGTCCTGACCCAAAGTGTATGTGCTTTGATCTGTATTTGGAATGTGAACATTTCTGTAGATGGGACGACTGGCTGAATAGGGTTGAATTGCCCGAAGAAAGTATTCTTTCAATGATCACAAAGGAATTTTTTCCATTCAGAAAAAGGGCACCTAACAATTTTCTCAAGGCCCTTTCCTTGGCTGTCTGATGACTTAGAGCAGGGGTCTTCAACCTTTTTCAGCCCAAGGACCCCTTGGCTGAGAGAGACGCTGAGCAGGGACCCCCACCCCCGCCGCCCCAAATTTGGGCCTGATATTCATATAATTTATTTGGAACTGTCAGTCACACACAAACACTCCCCTACACATGTTTGAACAGAATTACAAATCATCTGTGACACACAACTAATTTCAATTTATTCTGTTTATTTTTGACATTTGTTCTCCCTTACAGTTAGTCGTCACTCTATATTCAATTAGGGAGGGACAAAGAATTGAGTAGCTTGAGAAGCTTAAGTATGGATGAAATATCTCATACCTAGTGAGAGATCTGACGTTTGAGAATTCATGATTCATGTCTTTGGCAACGACATTCTCCCTATGAAGCATGCAGTGCGTCATACATGGCTCTTGCACCGTCTGTGCACATCGCGACACATTTTGGCCAGGGTATATCATGTTCATGGAAAAAATTGTCGATCACTTTGAAAATCTCTGAACTTTTTTTTACCTCCAGGCAGCTGCTTAAAGAATCAAAATTCCTCCTGCATCTCATTTTGGTCGACAAATCACAAAAAAGCTAAAAGCTGAGCTTCGTTTGACACATCGGTGGATTAAATTGTATTGCAAAATAATCTGCCTTCGGGAGTTTTGCGATTTATAGTGCCCTCACATCAGCTGCCAATTCAATTCAATAGGGCGGGCATTGGGATGCTTTTCAGTTTTTTTACGTACTCATCCTTCCCAAAATTGTTTTGCACATATCACTAGCTGTTGGCAATATTAAACGTTCCGCAATTATGTATGGCTGTTTGGTCTGAGCGACACGTAATGCAACTTGATAAGAAGCTTTTAAAGCTAGCTCGCACACTTTGGCTGATTGTCTCATCAAGGTCTGCTGGCCCTCAAAAGATTTTAAACGGGAAATATTAAATGTTTTTTTTCTTTCAAGTGAGCATGGGTTGTCTTTGAGTGTCGTTGCAGCTTTGATGGTTTCATAGTTTCGTTTGATAGCACGGAAGAGCAAACCACGCACACTGCTAATTCTTCACCATCGGTATCTTTGTAGGTGAAGGCAAACTTCAGATAATTCTCTGAATATTTACCTGTCTACTCCCGTTTGCGCTTTTGGCTGTTCATGTTGGCATCCTCTGAAGGTAGATCATCTTAACCGCCATCAGTGGTGTCTGACGAGGAGCTTTTGTTCCGAGAAATTACAAACGATCAATTATTTCAAATTGTATGGTTATGGCAGGTAACGTCTTTTGGCACCAGATAGCTAAATGTAGCTAAAAGTGCATATGTTGCCATTATGATCAAATGATCGCCTGAAGACTCATGGGTAGCCTGTGTATTATTTTTAAGTAATAGAAAGCAATTTTTACGTTCTGTTTATGTTTATGTAGTCTTTAGGACGTTGTACATTTTTGGAAGAGGGAAAAAATGCTTCAGATGAAATAATTTGGCGGACCCCCTGCAGTACCTCCGCGGACCCCCTGGGGGTCGCGGACCCCCGGTTGAAGACCTCTGACTTAGAGTTTTATATTTGCCTCTCTCATTCTGTCTCAGTGGGCACCACCACTTAAGTTAGCTTTATATTTGCCTCTCTCATTCTCTCTCAGTGGGCACCAGCACTTAAGTTAGTTTGATATTTTCCTGTTATGTGACTGTTTAGAACTAGCCTGGTCATGTGACTGTTTAGAACTAACCTGGTCATGTGACTGTTTAGAACTAACCTGGTCATGTGACTGTTTAGAACTAGCCTGGTCATGCCCTCACAAAGCACACAATGATTGGCTTTTACCGTGACAGCTTGCTAATACACGACAGCTATCAACACCACTGCAGAAAGTCACACGTCAGACATCACACATCACACCTTTGTAATTACAGACGGCCACAACGTCTACTTCTGCTGCTCTTGTACGGCAGCCAAAATCTCACCCAAGACGGTCAACACCTCTACCATGGGAAAGTAATTAATTAAATTGTGCTATTATTCACAATATTTCAAAGCTCTAAGTGCAAAGCAGAGTTGTTTAGATATGCACTTCCACTGAACACTCCAGAGCGACATACGTCAATATTCCAGGAGACTCTGGTTTGGCTTCAAGGCAAACTCACTTAATGAAGACAAATTGAAATGTGTAGACCAATGCTTTTGTGATGTTGATGATGATGATGATGGACGAAGGGGTACTAAGTCAAACATGGACGTACGACGGTGCTCTTGTCAAGTCGTTAGCCTTTAGGCTTTGTTTCATAAGCGGGACATTACTATCACTATCTACTGACAGACTTTTAGCAACTTGTCTTCAGATGTGCACTCTCTTAACAAAGTCCTGTGAAGCTACTATTAAGAGTAACACTTCCTCTCTGCCCTCTCTCTCTTCGTCTCTCTCCTTCTCTCTCTCTCTCTATCTCTCTCACAAACACACGCATGGACGCACGCACGCACGCACGCACGCACGCACGCACGCACGCACACACTCACACACACTCTCTCTCACACACACACACACACACACACACACACACTCTCTCTCTCACTCACACTCTCACACACACACACTCACACACACACACACACACACACACACACAAACACACACTCACACACACACTCTCTCTCACACACACACACACACACACACACACACACACACACACACACACACACACACACACACACACACACGTCTACATAAGCTACTGCATTGTTGTACATACTTTTCACAGTAGAGTCCAGAGTGGCAGTTGAAGCAACATCTTCAAGAGGGAGAGAGGACAAAATGGACTAGGTGGACATGTGTAAACTTTTACATAACATGGTTATCAGGCGATTATTCATGTACATAACATGGTTATTAGGTGATTATTCATTTCTTTGTCACAAGACAAATGAAGAAAGACAGATAAAATGGGTTAAGATCTCCTTCAGCCGGACAGGATCAATACATGTGCAAACTCCATTTTCAGAACTAGCCAATCTCTACACGACCTCGAAAAGAACATGTTGGCAGACAGCTGTTGTGTTTAGGGTTTGCAAGTAAAGTCATGACGTTGCACTCCACTATCTGAGGAAGTGTTCAACACTCTAAATACACTAATTAGCACACATATGCGCACCGTGAAAGGTTGGATACAGCAGAGGGGGAAAAAAAAGAGCTTGCACAATTTTGATCATTAGCTTAGTTCCTGTCACTGGCTGAAGTGGAACTGTTCCCATTTCATAATCAAGGAACTATTTCACGAGAACAAAGCACCTCCGGTTCTTTGTTCAGCACTACTCAGTGCTACACCGCCGCTGAATGCTGCTTGATTTCTCTTTTAAATACCATTAATAAAAGATCAGTCGATTTCTTTAACTTCATCAGCAGGACATACAGACTTAGTGCTTCATGAATAGAGACCAAATGCATTGTTAATGTGTACAGCAATTTTTCATGACATGTTAATTCTATATTAGTTCTCTATATTAATTATCACTATTATCTGTAATTCTTTGCAGGTTAGCTGTGCTAATGTTCACAGACTATGTCTGGGCGAGTCTGTAACTACAATGAGGGAAGACGGCTACAGTAGGTCTGTCTACTACACTACCTCACGACGGAGGGAAACAACAACACCGACACACATGCATACATACTGATCTCTATGGTCACAGCGGGTGTTGGTGTGAATTCCTCAGGGGTCGGGACCGAGTCAGCTAGGTCAAAAAGCATGAACACACATCACATGCAAGATCCTGTGAAAATTTCAGAAAACTATTTCTGCCATGTGGATGGATAACCGCCAAGAGATCTCTACGTAGCCTACAGCGATTTGAAAAATAAATAACTACATTTAAGCACATAATATTTTGAGTCAGTCTCCCATGATCCTCATCCAGCAGTAAACTACAAACATCTTCCACAGGAATCCCGTGTGCTTTAAAACTCTGTATATGACTACTGATGGCGCAACCCTTTTGCAAACGGTTCTGGTGTACCAAGAGGCATCATTAAAGGTCCAATCCGCCATTCTAATCCCATTCACTTTTTGTCAAAATCAGTAAATTGCTCCTTATGGTCATCTAGGGTAAGCTTGTTAACTTGTAAACTTGTTTGTACACTATAGCGTCTCAAAATCCATGTACATAAAAACCATGTGATGTGAGCACACAGAACAGTATCCACGAGCTGAACACCATCCTAGCCATGGAGCAGTTCTGCAAGCACATCCTCTAAGGAAGGCCAAAGATGCCTCGATTTGTTATGTTTTGAATGCGTTTTGTTAACAATAAAAATGCGGCGTGGTGCTTGATAAGCTCATGGAACTACGTATTTTAAATTATAATGATCACGGCATTGTTCTGTGCATTTTATGTTGCATTTAACAGCGTTGTAAGTTATTGTGGAGTGGCGGTTTGAATGCTGTATTTTATGCTGTTGTAATGATACAACGTGTCGATTTATGATAAACTTTACCATTTCGACACAGCCCCCTGCTCGCGAGACTGCGTTTGTGCATGCGGAGCAGAAATGCTCCCTTGTGAGGATGCTTTTTTGCTCACAGATACTGTTCTGAGTGCATGGAGAACATAAACGCTCGTGGATACTTTTCTGTGCACTCGTATCACATGGTTTTTATGTGCACAGATTTTGAGACTAATTAAACGCCACAGTACCCAGTCCTGGCCCGGTAAATGGGAAGCAAACAGTGGCTCGGACCGAGCCACAAACAACCCCAGCCAATAAACTCGGTGCTTCAGATCTAATTTGAATGACTGTTAAGTTCAAATATCGACAACAACCTTTTGCGAAACCGAATCGCAGACTATCTTTAATAAATCTAATGAATCTTTATCTTTTTTTTTTTTTTTTCAATCCATACAATACCATTCATTTCAATGCATAACATACCATTCTATATACTTCCATATCTATCTAATTCCATTGCATTCCATCGCCCTTCAACACAGTCATGATACTGGTTGGGAAGTAACTACTTGTTGTGTACTAGTTATGTAATTCAATTACAAGATAAAGGTGATTCATTGAATTACATGTTTTTTCCCAACCATGCCCATCACCCGGTCCCACCCCAGCGGGCACCAAGCCCTCATGTGCCCCCATGTGCCCTCGTCCCCAAGCTGCGACTCACGTGCTTCGGTGGCGGTGCCACCCTCCTCGCTGATGGCCGGGCCACAGCCCACCTTGGTGCAGGCGCTCAGGTAGAACTTGTAGGCGCTGAAGCGCTCCAGGTCGACCAGGACCCACTGCGTGATGTCTGGGCTGCTGACGTTCACGGAGCGCAGCTCGCCCAGGTGCTGCGTGTCGTTTACTAGACGGGAGACCAGCGGATAGGGATACCCCAGCATGTCAGACAAATTAATGGGTACTGGCTTGCCAGGCCTGCAGTGGTGTATTATGACCTGAACATTGTTTGCCAATTTTGTTAAACACTTCCAGATGACAGTCACTATCAAGAGAAGAACAAGTGAGTGACAGGTGAATGTGTTGCTGCTCCCATAAATCTTTATGGAGATATGGCGCAATAAGCCATATGGTTCGACTCCTATCACACCTGCTATTGATCACAGGCACTATTCATACCATCCAGCTAACACACCTCTCAAACACATGGCAGTAGTTTTGCAAACACGTATACATAAGTCAGAAATCTACAGAGGCAGAGTAGACTTATTCATTTCTGACGACCCAGTCTGGTACACTTATCTCCATAACATTTAAATATTTACATTAACATTTAAACGTTGCAGGTCAAACACATAATTCATGATCAGTCATCTGAGAGTGGAGAGGTCATCTGAAGTGAGCGCATTTTCAAATGAATGTTTACATACATACAGACAAGTCACATGGCCCTTTTTGCCTCACAATTTAATGGTTTATCGAATGCATCATGCATTAAACAGCACCACCCAGTGGCAAGATTCTGACTTCACATCATGTACAAACTGAATTAAGTTGTGTACGGCATCAGATATATTTCATTATGTATTGTATTCATTTGCTGTTAGAGTGACACTGTGATGACATCACTGAAGGCCTCTATGGCATTTGTCATCTTCTCATGTCTGACTACAACATCTACCTGTCAGTTTTAGAGACTCACACTGACAGACTGACTGGCATGCCTGCTAGTTTTTGTGTGTCTTCACCAGGCTAAGCTGACGGTGTGTGTGTGTGTGTGTGTGTGTGTGTGTGTGCGTGTGTGTGTGTGTGTGTGTGTGTGTGTGTGTGCGTGTGTGTGTGTGTGTGTGAACGTACTCTGCTGGTATTGCAGGCTGTAACCTGTCAGGATGCCGTTGGCTTCCACAGGTGGGGCCCACACCAGTGTGATGGAGGTTCTCTGGGGGTTTGTTGCTCTTAGGATTGACATTTTCTCTGGCACTGTAAATGAAGAGGCAAAATGAAGAAACCAATCAACAGATGAACTGGTGATTTCTTACGGGAAAGGGTTATTCTCCCTCTGTCTTCTGTGCATGGTTATGAAAACTGACTAAACCACAGTGGGAGCCCTTCTTTTACTGTGAAACTCAGTGGTACCCATGGTTACAGTACACTTCACCACATGTCATCAGTGCTGGTTCCTATGGTAACTATTGTTTTATCAAGGCCAAAAATATGGCTGCCGTATAACAGTAGTGTAATTAAAAGTTGAAGTGTGAGCATGTTTCACAAATCTTATATTTTCTTATCCCAGGGCACAAACGAAGGCGTACCTCCTTGTGGAGTTGTGAATGTCACTGGGAGGCTGCTCGGCCCGTTGCCTTTCTTGGTGAACACGTTGACACTCAGACGGTACTCCGAGAAGGGCTTCACTCCTGGGATCATGGCGTGTGTGCGATTCCCAAAAACCTTCATGGACTGTTTCTCCCCTGGTCCTTTAGTAGAGACTAGCAGGCTTTGGGTCCTCCACCAGTTCACCTGGAAAGGGGGGACAGAAGCGTCAAGACTGAAGGGGGAGAGGACCCAAATACACGACGCATGACACAGGAGGCAGGAGTAAAGCAAAAGCGGGATTTACTATTCAAAGGAACATTCAAAGAAACAAAACAAGCAAAAAAAAAAACCAGACAGGCAAGGCAATCCACAAAAAGTAGGAAAAAGCCTTCATAGTCCAGGCAGGCAAGTAATGCAGAGAACAGACCGACAGGCAGGTAAGGCCATCAACTGAACGAGCTCATGAAACGAGACAATCAGACACAGAAGCACAGACAGAGCAGGGCGTCAGTAGGAGGGTGAGACACACAGAAGCACAGACAGAGCAGGGCGTCAGTAGCAGCACAGACAGAGCAGGGCGTCAGTAGGAGGGTGAGACAGAGCAGGGCGTTAGTAGAAGCACAGACAGAGCAGGGCGTCAGTAGGAGGGGTGAGACAGAGCAGGGCGTCAGTAGGAAGGTGAGACAGAGCAGGGCGTCAGTAGGAGGGTGAGACAGAGCAGGGGGTCAGTAGGAGGGTGAGACAGAGCAGGGCGTCAGTAGGAGGGTGAGACAGAGCAGGGCGTCAGTAGGAGGGTGAGACAGAGCAGGGTGTCAGTAAAAGCACAGACAGAGCAGGGCGTCAGTAGGCGGGGTGAGACAGAGCAGGGCGTCAGTAGGAGGGTGAGACAGAGCAGGGGGTCAGTAGGAGGGTGAGACAGAGCAGGGGGTCAGTAGGAGGGTGAGACAGAGCAGGGCGTCAGTAGGAGGGTGAGACAGAGCAGGGGGTCAGTAGGAGGGTGAGACAGAGCAGGGGGTCAGTAGGAGGGTGAGACAGAGCAGGGGGTCAGTAGGAGGGTGAGACAGAGCAGGGCATCAGTAGGAGGGTGAGACAGAGCAGGGCATCAGTAGGAGGGGTGAGACAATCAGGATGGGAAACAGGCGAGGATCAAAATTGTCTGGGAAACAGCACAAAAGTTAAGATGTAGAGATTTTTTTATATATTTCTTATGTAAAGTAGTATTTATTGTTACACCAGGTTATATTGCTCGTAGCTTGACTATTCTCTCCCTTGTACATCGCTTTGGACAAAAGCGTCTGCTAAAAGTAGATGTAAACACAAAAACACACAGCAGAACAGTGAACACAGAGCATGTGGAACAGAACACAAAACAAAGCAACACAAATGACCCCCAAGGTGGCCACCACAGAGAGCCCCGGCTAAAACTGACTAAAAGCCAGCATACGTTCAGACAAATATGGGGAAAGGCCATGTCTGACTAGGGCACACACACATACATATGGTCCGGTCAACTCACAGGAAGACAGGATGAAAGAGAAGACTGTAAGAGGGGAGAGGGAGAGAGGGAGAGGCTTGTAGGCTCAGCTGTCATATGGAGGCCCAGAGAAGAGTGACAGTGGGGTGTAAGCTAAGAGCTGGGAGCTCTGTGTGTGTGTGTGTGTGTGTGTGTGTGTGTGGCGTGTGGGGGGGAGGGGGTCATCATGGGCCATCTCTGAGGGACAGGGCTGTATTATAACCTTAAAGGCAGAGAGGGTGACGGGATTGGAATGGGAGAGGATAACAAAGGTAGTCATGTGGAGAGAGAGAGAGAGAGAGAGAGAGAGAGAGAGAATGGTGTGGAGGTGTAGGAGTGGGTTTTAGGGTGTAGGTTATCTGAGGTGATGGAATGGCAAGCTTTTGAGAGCTCCGAGAAGTATGCTTGATGTCACTCAACATGGCCGTGTTTGTGGTGAAAGCGTCGGTGCAAAAATGTGCTTGTTCCACGCACAAATAAGTTACCTCATTATTTATTTAGGTCATACTCATTAGTGCAAGTTATTGATCATACGATAATTCACGGTTTACTTCTTTTGCAACTGACGTGATGTTAGCCTTCTGGCTAGCTTGCCTACTTTACATCACCTAACTGTCAATACTGTTGCCTGTTTGTTGACATCATGTGAATGCTCTCAAATCGGAAGTGGAGCGCTCCCAGCTGCCTGAACGCACAATAAGGCGTGGGAGATGGATGGAGGGCGGGAGGGATACGGTCACAGAAGGGAGGGAGGGAGGGCGGAGGGGGGCACTCACAGGTGAACCATACAGTCCCAGAAGGGAGGGAGGGCAGAGGGGGGAGGCACTCACGTTGTATCCCACCAGGTGCCCACGGAGCGCGTTGGCAGGGACGGGGTTCCAGCGCACCCGCAGCAGAGTGGCATTCTTCACCTCTACAGACACATCCTCAGGGGACGCCAGCGGCACTGCACAGAGCACAGGGCACATCAAAGACAACACACACAGAAACGCACACACACACACACACACACACACACACACACAGACACACAGACACACACACACACACAGAAATGCACACGCACACACACACACACACACACACACACACACACACACACAGATACGCACACACACACACACACAGATACGCACACACAAACACACACACACACACAGACACGCACACACACACACACACACACACACACACACACACACACACACACAAACACACACATACGCACACACACACAAACACAGATATGCACACACACACACACACACACACACACACACACACACACACACACAGATATGCGCGCACACGCACACACAGAACCATAACCAAAGATGACACACAGAGATACACGCAGACAGATCACCCAACTAGATATATAACCAAAGCGTACACACACACACACACAGGTCACACACATACACACACAGGTCACACACAGATACACACACAGATATATAACCAAAGCTTACACACACACACACACACACACACACACACAGGTCACACACACAGATACACACACAGATAAGTAAAAAAGGGTTACACACACAGATACACTCACACAGATCACTCAACCAGATATATAACCAAAGATAACACATATACACACACATCACACACACACAAAATATTATACACACACAGATACATAGACACACTGAGATACACAAAAAGATACGTAGGTAGAGATCACTCTCTCTCACACACACACAAATACACATCCACACAGATACATTCATATGCAGGATACCACTGCAGGATATAGCGCATTAACACTACAATATCTGCCCCATGTACAACTGCAGGATATCTCGCATTAACGCTACAATATCTCGCATTAATACTACAATATCTGGCATTAACACTACAATATCTCGCATTAATACTAAAATACTAATAATATATCGCATTAACGCTACAATATCTCGCATTAATACTAATAATATATCGCATTATCGCTACAATATCTCGCATTAATACTAATAATATCTCGCATTAACGCTACAATATCTCGCATTAACACTACAATATCTCGCATTAACACAACAATATCTCGCATTAACACAACAATATCTCGCATTAACACTACAATATCTGCCCCATGTATAACTGCAGGATATCTCACATGAACATCACACTTCTATCTGTATGGGATCTAATATGTTCTATCTGATGAGACTGCCCATGTGTATAGGAGGGAAGCCTTGCACTGGAGTCCTTTATCTGTGTGTCCGCAGCTGCTGATGCAATGAACTTGAACATGAAAAATGATCACACGTCAAACCCCAGCCCTTATCATATTTCACTTGAGTGTCTCAGACACAATGCAAGGTTTCCTTCCCTGCCATACATACATGCACAGTCCCTGGGGGGGGGTACAGAAAGCACACATTCACAGCAAGGCTATAAATGGCAGGAACTAAAGCATCAGCACTGTCAGGGAAGACTGGGGGAAAATGTCAACTCCGTACAGTAACACGGACCTAATTAACACTAACATTCAGCTGCTGCTTTTTCTGACAAGGAGAGGAGAAAGAAAGAAAGAAAGAAAAAAATACCCAACCTGATCCATTTTCCTGTAGGCAATGCCAAAAGACAACTGCAGACAAGAACTGGTCGTTTGTCAAGTAACCTTTTACAGCGTATCAAGCATTTGTTTAGAGAAGATGGGCAACCAAAATGAGAACAGCATTTTGGCTCGTCTTCAACATCGTACAAACACAGCTCAATCTGGTACGGATGAGGGGTGGGTTTCCCAATAGCGAAAACTGTATTGGGTTAGAATCGCAGACTCCACCTTTTACAGTAGTTAGTTGTGTCATGCCTTAACAGACACGCAAGCTATAACAGCAGCTGATTGGACCACAGCCAGACAAGGGCCAGATTAGGGCTAGGCCTGTTCCCATCTCCTGCTCTCTCTCTCTCTCTCTCTACTTTTCAGCCCTGGGTTTCCCCATAACGCCGTCTCTTAGCGTCTCTTAAACTCTCTTAGCGTCTCTTAGCGTCTCTTAAACTCTCTTAGCATCTCTTAGCCTCTCTTAAACTCTCTTAGTGTCTCTTAACGTCACTTAGCGCTTTACACTGGAAAGCTACGCCTTACTAAAGTTGTTTACTTTTCTACGTGTGTTTCCCAAATCATCTCTTCCCCTAAGAGAAACATTCCTACGTATACCTTAAGAGGCTCAATTCATGTTTCTGGAATCGATTATTGTCATTCAGGTTGAGAGATGAGTATGATGGGCATGACTCAGATTGGAGCGCAGGTGATCATTACTAGAAAGAACATTAACAAAAAAAATACTTTGCAAGCTAAAATATATATATACACAAGTTCCCACATAAGGATAGCTGTAGGCTAGATGTTACTCATAGATGTGTATTTGCAAGTGATGGAAATTGATATTACCATTAATTTATAGACTTACATTGCATTGCAAGCATGTTCTCCTGTGTGTGTGTGTGTGTGTGTGTGTGTGCCATGTGTATTGATAGTCTTGGTACACCTTTGTTTAAAGCCCCTAGCAGACATCCCCCTGCCCCAGGTGGAGGAATACACATCAATTGTCCACCATTTTGGGCCTGTGTGTGTTCCTCCATAGGAAAATCTCCTCCCACTCACCTCCCCTTCCCAACCTTGACCTGTAGAACCTTCCCAATGTTGACCTATCACCCCCAATGTAACCTCCCATGATTGACTGGTATTTAACCTGTAACACTGTGGTGCCTCTTCAGTCTTTGCCTGCCTCTACCTGATGTTGGAATTGACTCCCTGCAGGAGCACCTTGAAATACACCTTTGATTCGCCTCGTAGTCTTTTGTCTATTAGAATGTTGGCCTGAGATTTCCTATCACAAGGGATTAAAAATAAATGACTTGTTATTTATACCAATGTTTTTTTGACCGCAGTCAGTGCATATGTCCAGACACTAACATCTGCATCTGAAAACTGTGTTAAGGTATAGCTAAGAGTGCTCCAGAGGTATGCCTTAGGTAAGGACACGCTGGGACACACCTTGATATAATGCAACGTAAAGTATAACGAGGCGCTAAGAAGGCTCAGGGAAACTCCTCGTTAATATGCAACTTAAAGGATAACGAGGCGTTAAGAAGGCTCTGGGAAAGCCACCCCTGGACACCTGCCAGACCAGCGCAAAACCAGAGCCACATAAGGACCAGAACTGGACCAGAAGGAGGTCAGACTCGAGAGAGAGAGAGGTGATAGAGGTGATTTCATACGGATCGTTCACGATGGTCTAATCACATGCTCCTTACCGTCCTCTCCAGAGTAGCCGGTCACCACCTTGGGCTCGGGCCCCCACCCCTGCTGGTTGTGGGCCTGGATCTTGATCTCGTAGGGCACGAAAGTGGGCGTGTTCTTCACCACGAACGAGTGCCTCTTCACCATCTGCTCGGTCCAGCTGTCCTCCACGCCCAGCCGCCGGTAGCTCACCTTGTACTCCAGGCCGGGCCCGTTGTGCTCCACCGGCATCAGGGGCTGCACACACAGCAGGGGCCCCCGTGAACTTTAATGAACTTGGTTTGATTAACAGGAGGATGGGAAACATATCTGTGGTTGTTGTTGTTGTTGTTGTTGTTGTTGTTGTTGTTGTTGATTTATTGCAACGATGCAAAGAATAAAGTTATCAAGTCATCATTATCTTAAGGAAATGTTAACTAAATTCATTGACCTGATTACTAACCTTGAATGTTTTGGGCTAGTTCAAACCAAAATATAACAATGTGGGGCTAAATATTCTCCTCACGTTATATGGTAGGTCATCCAGCAAGACACAGAGGATATAACCACCTCCATCAAATGTGATGAATTAAAAATGACAGTATTTATAAAGCCCCCATTATATGGGACATTTCTGTCACTTGGCCCCAAATCGTTCTTCATTTTGTACCCCTTAGAGGTTGTACACGAACAAGATTGAATGTAGAAACATAATGATATAAAAATATGATGATATACTTTTATCACTACTCTAATTCCAGACTGTAAAATGGTGCCTAAAAATGCAGAGTCACAGTGTCTTAACAACTGCTTGATGTGCTGACATCCATTAGTCATCTGATGTTGCTGGTGGTGTGATACGGTGACATACCTCCCACGTGATGTCCATCTGATTTGGCAGGTGACCCTCAATTTTGATGTTTTCTGGATTCCTGTCCGGCTCTGTCAGGAGACACACACCAGACATAGTGTCTGCTCAATCTAATCCCAGCATCGGGTTTGCCAAAATCAATGGCGTCGCGCAGATTTACGGTGGCAGCGCGGTAAATCACTGGTAGTGATAATAAACTCCACTGTAAAAGGTATTGCCCAATTTATTGGGGCGTTAAAATGCGTGTGAGGATTTACTGAAGTGGTCTAATCTGAGTGTAAACCTTAAAAACTTCATGAGCAAGCAGTTTTGTTAAAGTTCAAGGAGAAGAGAGGACCTTGGGGGAGGGGGGGGGGCGTGAGATGGATGGAGAGATGGATGGACTAACAAAGAGATGGAGAGACAGAGAGATGTGAAATAGAGGAAGACACACAGAGAGATGGAGAGATAGAGAGATGTAAAATAGAGGAAGGCACAGAGACATGGATGGAGAGATAGAGATGTGAAATAGAGGAAGGCACAGATACATGGATAGATTGATTCAGAAAGAAAGGTGTTCGATGAAGAGTCTGAGAAGGCAGCTAAGATGCAGAAATGAGTGTCAGAGGAGAGAGTGAGAAACGGATAAAAACACAGGTAGAGAGATAGAGGGAAAGAGAGAGAGAGATAAAGAGAGATGGAGAGAGGGAAAAAGTGAGATATAGAAAGAACACCTTCATGGGAAAGTAGAGAGAAGAGAAATTAGTGTTAGAAAGAAGCGTAAGACCGATGGAAACAGAAGGTGATGGAGAGAAAGTAGATTGAGACAAATCGGTAGAGAGGGTGAGAGGTGCAGAGAGAAAGGGTGAGCGAGAGAGGAAGACATAGAGAGAGAGAGAAACAATGTGCTAGACAGACACCATTACGGAGAAGCAGACAGGAGAGAAATAAGTGTTATTGCATGTGCGGTCAGACGAACCTGTGGCCTGGGTTTTGTATCTGTCAGTGGGCCTGCTGGGCGGCCCCTGGCCCACGTCGTTGACTGCACACACTCGGAAGCGGTAGTTGATGTGGCCCTGCAGCATCAGCATGGCGGACGCGTGGTTTCCCGGCACCCTCTCCAGCTCCCGCCACCTCTCAGGGTCCCATTGGTTCTCCTCGTACTCGACTACAAACTCTGTGCGGTGTAGACCCCAAAACTACTGTCAGTCCAGACAGCTAATTGCTAATCTCCTGCTGGGATATACCTTTCTATGCTATTCCATTCAATTCAATTTTATTTATATAGCGCCAAAACAATTAAATTGTCTCAAGGTGCTTTACAGTGCCGAGGCCTGAACCCCCTTAGAGCAAGCACAATGGCAACAGGGGCAAGAAAAAAACTCCCTGTTAAGCAGGAAGAAACCTTAAGCAGAACCGCGGCACATAAGGGGGGGCCCATCTGCTTAAGGCCGGCGGGTAGAGAAAGATGCTATATGCACATGATGCATCAGTAACAATAGCAATGTATTACGTGGTTTGAAACTGAACTGGTTTTCTGTCTCTCAAGAAAGCAGTTTAATTTTGGCTGTCTTAAACTAATTGCTGGGAGGGGTTGTTGGATTACCAGTGATGCGACTATTGTGTTCTTCACCAGGCGTCCATTTTAGCCTGACACTGCGGCCTCTTTTATCTGCAAGCACCAGGTCCTCGGGCGCTTCGGGGACATCTGCAGCGGTAGAGAGAGGAGAGGAGAGGAGAGGAGAGGAGAGGAGAGGGGAGAAGGAGGATTCATTACAACGCCGCAGCATAATGATCAGCTCCGCCACGTCGTTAGAGACAATGAGCGCAATTACTGCAGCAGGAAATATATCAGCACAGCCGCACAGCCGCACAGTGATGGGTAAGCAAATCGCTGATCGCTAATGAGACAGCAGGGCTGCGTTCAGAGAATATGAAGTACACGGGGTTGTCTGACCCTTGTTTAGTTCAAATCACTGCAGCGGTGATTAAGAAACGTGGAATATTCCAGGCAGGCGATCTTTTCTTAGTCACCCATAGCACTCTGTTGAAGTGGAGTGAGAGATGGAACTCGACTTACCCAGCACTGTGAGGTACGCTGCAGCCTGGTCCTGGTCCAGCGTTGTCTTGGCGACGCACGAGTACAAGCCCTCGTCACTGTGGCTCACGTTCGAGATTTGCAGAATCCCGTCGTCCACAGAATACCTGCAGAAGCAATATAGAAATACTTAACTACTACTATTTGCTGTAAAGCACTTTTGCATGAAAGGTGCTATATAAATAAAGTTTTATTATTATTATTTTATTATTACTACTACTCAACTCACCAGCTGACATACCCTAATCTAAGCATGGGTCAATGAACTGACCAATAAATCCACCAATCAATGTATCAATAAACAAATCAATCAATCACTGAATAAATAAACAAATCCATCAACCAATGAATCAATCAAATCACTCAACCATCTTCCTGAGAGGAAAATATATATTAGTAGATACTTGAATTTGAAGGATTCAGACAAAAAAGTTTTGAATTTCACGGCTGAGTGTTTCTAATAGGGAGACAAGGCATCACAGCCAACAACACCTTTGAGCACCTAGTGCATTAAAACAACTGCTATCAAAATACAGCATGGCACGCTACGGGTGACGGAGCAATCCATCATCGCTGTACAGTGACACTGTGCCAACCTCGAGTGTGGCACTCGTACCGTGCGTCCTGTGTGTAATTGAGGTATGCCTCCTCGCCATCGCGTGCCCACAGGATCTCGATCTCCCTCCGGAGGCTCCTGTCATACTCCGCCTGGCAAATAAATTGGGCCGTGGTGCCGCGCAGAATCTTCAAGTCCTGCGGGGGCTCAATAATCCGAGTCGGGTCTGGAGGAGAAGAGAGGAAAAGGAGAGCCACTGATTGTTCTGGGGTGTCAAACATGTCAAATCTTCAACCCGACACTTTGAAAAGCCCCACGTGTGAAAGAATTGCTATGAAAACATCACAGCTGACAGCGTGAATATGTTACTATGGAAACGAGCGCCGTTCTCTCCCGTGGCAGATACCTTTTATCTCCAGCTTGGATGTGATGAAGGTCTCCCCCTCAGAGTTGGAGGCCTGGCAGGTGTACTGTCCTGTGTCCTCTTTGGCCACGCGCTGCAGCTGCAGAGATCCATCAGCAAGCACAGAGAACCGACCCCCCCCCACGGTCTCTCCTGTCTCACCTGAGGTCCTGCACACAACATCCACAACATCCACAACACTGGCTTATTTATTTTAAATAACATCCACAACATTTGTTTATTCTTTTTAAATAACATCCACAACACTGGTTTATTTTGTTTAAATAACATCCACAACACTGGTTCATTTATTTTTCCCATAGCATCCCTAAAGTGTGGTGTCAAATCTAAAAACTGTTTAATCATCTTCCAACCACCTCCTCAGTGTCTGCCAGGGTTTAGTACCTATGCCCTTTCAGGCTGTCTCTAGTGTAAATTAGGCTCCAACCCTCTACCTCTCCCTGTTCTCCACCTCTCCACCTCTCCCTGTTCTTCTCCACCTCTCCCTGCTCTTCTCCACCTCTCCCTCTTCTCCACCTCTCCCTGCTCTTCTCTCCCTGCTCTTCTCTGCTCTTCACCTCTCCCTGTTCTTCTCCACCTCTCCCTGTTCTTCTCCACCTCTCCCTGTTCTTCTCCACCCCTCCATGTTCTTCTCCACCTCTCCCTCTTCTCTACCTCTCCCTGCTCTTCTCTACCTCTCCCTACTCTTCTCCCCCTGTTCTTCTCCACCTCTCCCTACTCTTCTCTACCTCTCCCTACTCTTCTCCACCTCTCCCTGCTCTTCTCTACCTCTCCCTACTCTTCTCCCCCTGTTCTTCTCCACCTCTCCCTGCTCTTCTCCACCTCTCCCTACTCTTCTCCCCCTGCTCTTCTCCACCTCTCTCTGTTCTTCTCCACCTCTCTCTGCTCCAACCATCCACCTCTCCCTGTTCTTCTCCACCTCTCCCTGCTCTTCTCTACCTCCCCCTGTTCTTCTCCACCTCTCCCTGCTCTTCTCTACCTCTCCCTACTCTTCTCCCCCTGTTCTTCTCCACCTCTCCCTGTTCTCTACCTCTCTGCTCTTCTCCACCTCTCCCTCTTCACCTCTCCCTGTTCTTCTCCACCTCTCCCTGCTCTTCTCCACCTCTCCCTCTTCTCCACCTCCCCCTGTTCTTCTCCACCTCTCTGCTCTTCTCCACCTCTCTGCTCTTCTCCACCTCGCTCTGCTCCAACCATCCACCTCTCTCTGTTCTTCTCCACCTCTCTCTGCTCCAACCATCCACCTCTCCTTGTTCTTCTCCACCTCTCCCTGCTCTTCTCTACCTCTCCCTACTCTTCTCTACCTCTCCCTACTCTTCTCCACCTGCTCTTCTCCCCCTGTTCTTCTCCACCTCTCCCTGCTCTTCTCTACCTCTCCCTGCTCTTCTCTACCTCTCCCTGCTCTTCTCCACCTCTCCCTGCTCTTCTCCACCTCTCCCTACTCTTCTCCCCCTGTTCTTCTCTACCTCTCCCTGCTCTTCTCCACCTCTCCCTGCTCTTCTCCACCTCTCCCTACTCTTCTCCCCCTGTTCTTCTCCACCTCTCCCTGCTCTTCTCCACCTCTCCCTACTCTTCTCCCCCTGTTCTTCTCCACCTCTCCCTGTTCTTCTCCACCTCTCCCTGTTCTCTACCTCTCTGCTCTTCTCCACCTCTCCCTCTTCTCCACCTCTCCCTGTTCTTCTCCACCTCTCCCTGCTCTTCTCCACCTCTCCCTCTTCTCCACCTCCCCCTGTTCTTCTCCACCTCTCCCTGTTCTTCTCTACCTCTCTGCTCTTCTCCACCTCTCTCTGCTCCAACCATCCACCTCTCTCTGTTCTTCTCCACCTCTCTCTGCTCCAACCATCCACCTCTCCTTGTTCTTCTCCACCTCTCCCTGCTCTTCTCTACCTCTCCCTACTCTTCTCTACCTCTCCCTACTCTTCTCCACCTGCTCTTCTCCCCCTGTTCTTCTCCACCTCTCCCTGCTCTTCTCTACCTCTCCCTGCTCTTCTCTACCTCTCCCTGCTCTTCTCCACCTCTCCCTGCTCTTCTCCACCTCTCCCTACTCTTCTCCCCCTGCTCTTCTCCACCTCTCTCTGTTCTTCTCCACCTCTCTCTGCTCCAACCATCCACCTCTCCCTGTTCTTCTCCACCTCTCCCTGCTCTTCTCTACCTCCCCCTGTTCTTCTCCACCTCTCCCTGCTCTTCTCTACCTCTCCCTACTCTTCTCCCCCTGTTCTTCTCCACCTCTCCCTACTCTTCTCCACCTCTCCCTGTTCTTCTCCACCTCTCCCTGTTCTCTACCTCTCTGCTCTTCTCCACCTCTCCCTCTTCTCCACCTCTCCCTGTTCTTCTCCACCTCTCCCTGCTCTTCTCCACCTCTCCCTCTTCTCCACCTCCCCCTGTTCTTCTCCACCTCTCCCTGTTCTTCTCTACCTCTCTGCTCTTCTCCACCTCTCTCTGCTCCAACCATCCACCTCTCTCTGTTCTTCTCCACCTCTCTCTGCTCCAACCATCCACCTCTCCTTGTTCTTCTCCACCTCTCCCTGCTCTTCTCTACCTCTCCCTACTCTTCTCTACCTCTCCCTACTCTTCTCCACCTGCTCTTCTCCCCCTGTTCTTCTCCACCTCTCCCTGCTCTTCTCTACCTCTCCCTGCTCTTCTCCACCTCTCCCTGCTCTTCTCCACCTCTCCCTGCTCTTCTCCACCTGCCCTTTGTCTCTAGGACAGGGCTCAGGCGTCCACATAAAAGTCCTCAATATGTCATTCCGTTCATCAATGAAGTGTCTTTACCCTGGAAACTAACTTAACAGTACAGCCAGCAATGCCAAACACTGAGGTAATACTGACGAAGTTTGTGTCAAAAGTCTGTGACCACTGAATGGTCCGAGGTCCGAGTGCCGAAGCAAGCAGAATTGAAGTTAAGCGTAGGTATCCATATCAGGGGGCGTGGCAAATTCGTTAAATCTCTTCCCAGACTTCCATTTAGAACGCCATTAACATCTGCCAGAATCACTGACCCTTCCCTCAACCACATGTGTCTGCACATTAGCAATAGTGCTTTGAAAACAATGCATCTTTTCTGAAATAAAGGATGATTAAATCTGTACATTGGATCCCATGGATTACTGTGTTGTTTTTATAGAATAAAAGTCCTTCTCATCTATGAACTCACCAGACAACTGTAGCCGGGGGCGAGCTGAAGACGCTGCATTCCATGAGCACGTGCTTGCCTTGCACTGCAGAATACTCCTGGAAGTCTCTGGTGAGGATCAGAGGACGCAGGTCTGCAGACACACAATCAACGCATGTTTAGGCTCTCAGCTGATCACACAGGATGTGCAGTAATCATGGCGTTAACACATCAGGTGGCATTTCAGTTCCACCCTGTCACAGCATATACATGTGCAGTAATTAGTGCTGTCAAACGATTCAAATATTTTATCGCGATTAATCGCATTTATGTCATAGTTAACTCAAAATTAATCGTGATTAATTGCAATTTTTTATCTATTCTAAATGTCCCTTCGTTTATGTATTTTTTCCATCATTTTATTTTTATTTTAATGCCCTTATCAAGATGGAAAAGTGGATTGGCTTGCTTTATGCAAATGTTTTATTTTATTGAAAACCAACATAGCCAAACAGGGCGGTACAAAATAAAATTATAAAGTGCACATTTCAGGTAAACAAGGACTCAGCCTATAGTGCAGTTAAACCATGGCTTAATATTTTCTTTTTTCCAAGTTTGCTGGGAACATAGCAGTCAGGTCTCTTATTTCAGAAACAATGAACTGTAACAGTTAGGTTACCAATAAAAGGTAAGCCTACTACTTCTTTGCTTTCAGCCAGCTGCCTGTTGACATTTTCAGACAACAGTGAAGCTCGCTTCTTTTGCACAACACAACTTTTAAAAATAAACTTTCCATTCAGAAGCTTTTTATCATCCATTTCGCCGTATCGCGCTCACCATTCACTCAAACCGTAACTTTAGCCTACTACACAGTTTGCGAGGCCAAAAATAATGTTAATCTAAAATAAATAAAAAAATAATAATAAAAAAAAAAAATCGTGTTAATCTCGCGATAAAAAAATTAACGCCGTTACAATGGGTTTGCGTTAACGCCGTTAATAACGCGTTAAACTGACAGCACTAGCAGTAATCATGGCATTACCACATCAGGCTTTCTAGTTCAACAATGTCACAACACATACATTATCATGCCCTTAACACATCAGGGTCGATGCCTTATTCTATAATTAGTTACCGTGATCATTAATGCCCACTGATATGGCACTGCTATGTTTCTATTAGCTGTAATTATATTAACTCTAGTAATGTTCTTTTCACAACATCCTTTGTCACACTGTAATACATCGTCTTACCATCACTCTTCACTAGAGCTTCGATGGCAATTACCCATAATGTTATAATGTAATGTAATGTAATTATAATGTAAGAATTGAAAAGAATGTGCTGCGGAAGCTCATTACAGCGTTTGCCTACCATCTCCCATGACATATTTATGTTGGCTTATAATAGAGGGTTTAAGGGAAGTGTTACACAAAGGATTATCAAAGACAAACACCCCATCCACAAATTCCAGTGACAATTTCACTGCCGTCTTTATCGACCAAACTTGGGGACCTTTGGTGACATGGGAAGCCATTTAATGAGCCGACTGAAGGCTCCCTGTCTCGCCCATCCAGCCCTTTCCACGCGGCCAAGCTGAGTGGGCGCTACTTACTGAGGACCATGAGGTTGACGTTGGCCATCACGGAGCCGTGCGGGTTGGAGGCCTGGCACTGGTAGACGGCCGTGTCACTGCGCTGGACCTGCTGCAGCATAATGGTGTCATCAAACAAGCGGCGGCCGGGCGTGGGCGTGTCTGAGAACAAAAAGAACGAGCAAAGGACTTGAAACAGACAGAGGATCCGTCCAACATAAAAGGGCCAGAGACAGGACTCCCCTATGGAGCCACAGTAGGAGCCCGTGATGAGCAGAGCCAAAGACTCATAATGTGTTTTTTCTCAGGGGTATTTTTGTCTGTTGTGACGGGAACAAATGAAAGACTAACAGCATGACTTTCATAGTCATAGTGTCTTTGTATGTGTGGTGATGAGCAAACACGAAATGTATCGAAATGTCTGTTGTGACGGGAACAAATGAAAGACTAACAGCATGACTTTCTTAGTCGTAGTGTCTTTGTATGTGTGGTGATGAGCAAACACGAAATGGATCTTTTCTCTGTAGTCACACACCTCCGATGGGCTGTCCGTTGATCCTCCAGGTGATGGTGGGCCTGGGTCTGCCGGTGGTGGCACACTTGATCTGCACATCCGACCCGATGGTGACCAGCTGGCTCTCCGGGGGCTCCTCGGCCCAGCTGGGCGGCTCTGAGGGAACACATGACCCAGGGTTCATCAGTATGTACTCATCAGTATGCACTCATCAGTATCTAATTATCAGTATGTACTCATCAGTATGTACTCATCAGTATGTACTCAACAGTATGTACTCAACAGTATCTAATTATTAGTATGTACTCAACAGTATCTAATTATCAGTATGTACTCAACAGTATGTACTCACTCAACAGTATGTACTCAACAGTATGTACTCAACAGTGTGTACTCACTCAACAGTATCTACTCAATATGTCCTGTTTCAACATAATAATTATCTAATTATCAGTATGTACTAATCAGTATGTACTCAACAGTATCTAATTATCCGTATGCACTCAACAGTATGTACTCACTCAACAGTATCTACTCAACATGTCCTGTTTCAACATAATAAGTATCTAATTATCAGTATGTACTAATCAGTATGTACTCAACAGTATCTAATTATCCGTATGCACTCAACAGTATGTACTCACTCAACAGTATCTACTCAACATGTCGTGTTTCAACATGTGATCCCCAAAATAATTAATTCCTAAAAAGAATCACCTTCTGTTCATCTGTATGGTTCTTTACACAAGAAGGAAACTCGGGGGAAATTAACCACACAATGCTCAGCATACAAAAAAGAAATAGAAATAAACAACTCATACCTGCCAGTAGCTCATTACACAGTTAATTGTGTAAAACTAGGTGCTTACGTAGTTAAATATAGCAATCCTCATCTCTTTTCTTATTCATGATTCACAAGGCCTCTCACCCTCCACAGACACACTGAAGAAGTGTGATTTCTCTCCCAGATGGTTCTTCGCCGTGCACTTAAACATCCCGTCGTCCTCCCTCTTCACCTTAGCCACGGTCAGGAGCTTCCCAAAGTTCTTGATGTTTGTCCTCCTGGGTAACGTCTCTCCCACCTTTGTCCATTCGTACACTGGCGTGGGGCTGTGTGACACAGGCGAGAAGCAGACCAGCAATCAAACAGCACTCAATCTCATTCAGTCCAGTAAAACCCCTCAAGCAAGAGTGGATTTGAAGCTCTCTCATCCACTGTGTCTGTTCATATTGAAGCAGTGGCACCTGGACAATGGCTCCTTTAGCTGAAGTGCTTGTGGTTATTGCTGACAACAAAGCCTTTGTCTCCAGGGACAAAATGACTGAAAACATGCAGTCACTGTGTGTACTTACTCGTACATACTATGGGCAATAGACTGTATTTGCACAGAACATTTATTAGGAGCATACATAGCCTTTTACAATAAATGCCTCATATTCACACACACACACACACACACACACACACACACACACAGTAAAGGGAGCTATACAAAGAGCCAACCATCTCCTCAGGAACAGTTGGCGCTAGAGTCTGCTGCTCAAGGCCACTTCATTGTGAGATGTAAATGTTAATGAAAATGCATCGTGTTAAAGTCAATGGCAGCAGCAGCAGCACCTTGACTTGCAGACAGACAGGTACTCACAGTCCCTCAGCGATGCACTCCAGCTCCAGCTCGTCTCCCTTCACCAGGTGCACCTCAGACTGGCCACCAGGGGGCAGCAGTAAGCTGGGCTCGCGCTCTGAGGACACCATTCAGCACAAATTATCAGGAAGTATTAAGACAAATGTAAAGATTGTGTATGTGCAAGTGATTGTGTGTGTTTACGTATGTATGTGTGTGTGTGTGTGTGTGTGTGTGTGTGTGTGTGTGAATGTGTGTGTGTTTTTCTATGTGTATGCCATTTGTTAGTTGTGTATGTTCATGTTATATGTGAGTGTGTGTTATGCGTGTGTGTGTGTGTGTGTGTGTGTGTGTTTGTGTGTGTGTGTGTGTGTGTGTGTGTGTTAGTGTGCAGCTTTGATCTATATGTGTGGCATATGTCCCCTTGCCTGAGATGATTGCCTGATTTTGTTAATTCACTTCAAGTACTGCTTACCTGTGGTTTTGCTATCATCCAGCTCTGTAACATCCTTTGCTGAAACATAGAGAGAGAAAATATTCTCATTTCGTGTGTGCATTTTCTACAATTTTAGCCCAATGGAGTTGAGAGGACATAGCCTGACATAGCATGACATAGGCTGACATAGCCTGACATAGCATGACATAGCATGACATAAGCTACTCACAGGGCTTGACCACTACAGACATGGCCGGCTTCTGCACTATGGTGCGTATCCTGGGGAAGGCGGCGAAGCAGCAGTAGTCACCGCTGCTGTCCCTCTCCACGGCGTTGGAGAAGTAGAGGTTCCCATTGAGCCCCATAGACACCCTCTCATTCTGCTCAATATGCTTCAGACCTGGAGAGGCCAGGGAGAGAGAGGGAGAGAGGGAGAGATAGAGAGGGGGGGAGAGGGGGGGGGGGGAGAGAGAGGGGGAGAGAGAGAGAGAGAGAGAGGGGGGAGATAGAGAGAGGGAGAGAAAGAGAGAGAGGGACAGGTAGGGAGAGAGTGGGAGAGAGATGGAGAGAAAGATATAGAGAGGGAGAGAGAGAGAGGGAAAGAGAGAGAGAGAGATGCTAGATTTACATGACTTGCTGTGGCTATCAATAAAGGCAGGATTTTTTGGTTAAATTAAAGAGAGAGAGATAGAGAGAGTGTAAAACTAGCGAACTAACCAGCTAAAAAGCATGTAAAAAAACACCATCAACAACCCAGTTGGCACTGATTCAATCTTGGCATGCCAACAGGTGTCTTTTGGCGATATTCTTGGTGATGTTGTGCTTTAAATTTGTTGTTTTAATTTCTGGAGGGTGTTTCATTGGACCACAGAACTGCATAGTGCGTAGCCTGGACGGCTAGTGGGATCAACTGGTGGGTTTACCTGTCCTTCACATGACAGTATGAATTTAAAAGGATCCCAGAAGTAGTTGCTAATAAAAACAGAGCTCGAAAAGTGGCAAATTGTTGCATGAGAAAGAAAGCGACTGCCTGGGTGGAGGAAGCTTTTATGAGTCCAAAAGGATTAGAGGATGCCCTTGATTGCTCCCTCTCACCCAAAGGCCCATCTGAGATGCAAACTCGCTCATTCATTCGTGACGATGCCACTGCTCCGAGCGGTTGGTTGTCATGGTCAGCTCTGGTTGCCATGGTGATTATTCATGGAACATAACTTTTAAAACCTTTCCGTAAGAGCTCATTTGCAGAAGATGGTGCAGAGGCTCTTGATGAACATTCAATTATCTGATATGAGTATATACTTGAGTTCCTTAATGCAGCCCCCTGACCACACACACACACACACACACACACACACACACACACACACACACACACACACACACACACACACATTATACATCTTAAGTTATATTTTTCCACAATGTGTGTCATTTGTCTGCAGCGTACTTGTAGCCCGACCATGACTCAGGTCCTAATGAGAGAGTATTTCAGGCTGGGAGAAAGCAGGCCTGCGGGACGACACCTTATCGCTCGTCAGCCAGCTGAAAGAGGGCCAAGCTCTGATAGCCACACTGCCAAAGCGAGCGGTAACAGGGGGACAGTGTCTAGCACAGGGCTGACCCAAATACTTCTAAGCTCTGAAAGCATTGTCCCGAGAAGAGTCTGGGTTTTTACAGCATTCAAATTGGGGGCAGAGTCTTTCATTTTTCATTAGATCATTTATTTTGTAGTATTTGAGTATGAGAGTAAGGTGTATCATGTTAACTGGGAAAAAAACACACTGCGATCACTAATTACTATTACTATCACTACACTCAGGATAGTTTATGCTGGAGAGTAGTATGTCTGGTAGGAAAATATTTTGATCCTTGTAAATCAGCTGACAAACATTTGCTTGTAGGTCAACTGGTAGAGCAAGGTAGCAACAACACCAAGGTCAAGGTCACCAAGATTCAGTTCTTCGAGAACACAAAAAACGGACTAACCCTTAGCTGGATAAAAGCATCTTCTTATTATATAAATATAGATAAGCCTTCGTGCTGCTGATTAAACCGAATAGTCTAACTGATTTTGGAAGACAGGAGAAGTCGATACAGATCGCATGAGGTTATGCTGGACAGTAGTAGGAATATTGTCTGATTCTTGTATAGTATCCACTGAATAACCATTTTGCCAGTT
This sequence comes from Clupea harengus, assembly GCF_900700415.2. Lineage (NCBI taxonomy): Eukaryota > Metazoa > Chordata > Actinopteri > Clupeiformes > Clupeidae > Clupea > Clupea harengus. Next base: position 28,352,151 of record NC_045155.1, read on the forward strand.
GTTTAGACTGTCTAGTCTGGTGTGTGTGCTCACCAATGGCCATCCAGGAGAGATAACATGCCATCCTGGACATGGTGGTCTCATCCTTGAGAAGCATCCATTAAGTAACTCTTTGTAATGATGTTATGTTGTTTGTAATGTTTTGAAGTGCAGGCACTCACCGATAGTCATCCAGTAGACCTGGAGAGGGGCGATGCCGTCGGGGGGGTTGCACTCCAGGACAATGGACTGGCCCTCGACGACCACCACAGGGGGAAGCTTCTCTTTGGGGAACTTTGGGACATCTGCGCACGGGCGAAACAAAATGGAGGGAAAAAAGCTTCAAGTACTCTGAGTACATCCGTCACTTAAGTGGTGTGCTATGTCATCTTGTTATGTTGACCTCATGCTTGTGCTTAAACAAGTGGTTTAAAAATAAATAAATAAATACGATAAAAATAAAGTGCTTCTACACTCCAACCACTTATGGGGAAATAGTGAATGCTTCATCTCTGTGCTGTATTTTATTGCCCAGTAAAAATACTACTATTAGTCTACAGGCTAAGAGATCGCCTGAACAAATACAATCTACGCACGAGCGAAACAAAAGTGAGGGAAAAAAAGCTTCAAGTACTCTGAGTACATCCGTCACTTAAGTGGCGGGCTATGTCATCTTGTTATGGTGACCTCATGTGTAAGATAAATTCAGTTCAGTACAAATTTTATTTGTATAAGCGCCATAACAATACAATTGTCTCTAGGCCTTTTACAGAGACCAGAGCCTAAAGAAGAGCAGTCAGTCAGAGACAGTCAGCGAAGTCAAGCAGGGACCGAATGCACTGTGCTAAAGGCAGTTGAAACTGAACAATTTCTGAAGCTGGCAGAACGCGCGTTCTCCAGCTTTCAACGTACTTGACTGTACTGTATTGACTGCTGTATTTGTGTCGCTATTTGCCAGTAAAAACGTATCTTGTAACAACCAAATGCTTCGTATGGTGGTCTCTCTCTAAACCAACACGCAAGAGTGAAAAATACTCTTACACATGCTTGTGCTTAAACAAGTGGTTTAAATATAAATGAATAAATACAATAAAAATAAAGTGCTTCTACACTTCAACCACTTATGAGGAAATAGTGAGTGCTTCATCTCTGTGCTGTATTTTTATTGCCCAGTAAAAATACTACAATTAGTCTACAGGCTAAGAGATCGCCTGAACAAATACAAATGCTTAGAATGCAAAAACATCTTTGTCATGACACTTCTAGACTCACGTGTCATTGTTTACAAAAGAATAACTACATTGGAATAACCTTGAAATAAACACGCAATGTAACCTTTAACCTTTGCTTGCTTTAGCGGACTGTAGACTGAATGTGGTTTCACTTACTGGGTACAATAAAGTTAGTCTCCTCTGTCATGGCAGTGCCCAGCGTGTTGAACACGTAGCACTGGTACTTTCCACGGTACTCCGAGACGTGTTTGTTGTTGGGAATCACGAAGCTCCCAGAGTTGGGCTGCGTCTGAAGCCGGGGGTCGCGGCGCGGGTCAAAGTGCTGCCCGTCTCTCGTCCATCGGAATCTGTCACGGGTTCACAAAGGAAAAAAAGTTTTTGTCAGAAAACCAAATGAATAGGAATACACCATATATATATATATATACACTCCTATAGATAGATAGATAGATAAATAGATAGATATATAGATGGATACTTTATTAATCCCGAAGGAAATTTAGGCATACTATAATGACTATCCCCAGTGGTGAGTGCAGATCGAGTCAATGGCGTAGCGGCCCTGGCACTTGTGCTGTGTTGTACTGCATGTGTGCAGTGCTGTGTGCTGTGCTGCACTTGTGCGGTGTGCGGTGTGCTGTGTTGCACTTGTCGTGTGCGGTGCTGCACTTGTGCGGTGTGCTGTGTGCTGTGTTGCACTGGTGTGCTGTGCTGTGTTGCACTGGTGTGCTGTGTTGTGTTGCACTGGAGCGGTGTGCTGTGCTGTGCTGTGCTGTGTTGCACAGGAGCGGTGTGATGTGTTGCACTTATGCGGTGTGCTGCACTGTGTTGCACTCACGCTGGTTGCGGGTTGCCTTTGGCCTCGCACTTCAGAGTGAAATTCTCATCAAACGGGAAGGCAATCAGGGAGCTGGGCGCCTTCGCCGTAATGGTTGGCAGCTGTTCCACTGAAGAAAAGAAACGAATGGAATGCTCGTTGGTTGGACTGGTTGGTACAGTATGGCAGAGAGAGGCACTGTACACACACTGTACAGTATGCAGGGACCAAAGAAGCCCTGAAGCATTTGACAGATCAAACAGGATAAATCCAGCACTATGAAGAAGTGTTGGGTGAAACCGCACTTCACAGTGCTGCAGACAGTATTGCATGGTAAAGCTAAACACACACTCACATACCCACAAACACACACACACACACACACACACACACACACACACACACACACACACACACACACACACACACACACACTTCACAGTTCTGCAGACAGCATTGCATGGTACAGCTATACACACACACTCTCACACACACACACACACACACACACACTTCACAGTGCTGCAGACAGTATACACATACACACAAACAAAGCAAGCAAACACACACACACACAGACATAGACACACATACACATATGCTCATGCACACACAAACACATTACACATTACACATTGAGACAGAAAGCCTCTGTCACAAACACACACAGTCCCACAGAATCACACCCTCCGTCTCACACAAACAGCACACACACACACACACACACACACAAACACACACACACACACACACACACACACACACACACACACACACACTCAAGCAGAGTTAAGCAGAATTACAGCCTTTGTCACACACACACACACTTACTCACACACAGTTTAACAGGATTACAGCCTTTGTCTCACACACATACACACACACACACACACACACACACACACGCAGTTTAACAGAATTACAGCCTTTGTCACACACACACACACGCACACACACACGTGCACACACACGCACAGTTTAACAGAATTACAGCCTTTGTCACACACACACACGCGCACACACTCACCCTCCAGGGGGATGTGGAGCCCGAGGATGGTGGACGACAAGGCCAGGAGGAGCGCCAGGCAAGAGCCCCGCAGCGGCCTCATCACCCACCCTGTGACGGAGCTGACGGAGGGGACGGAGCGGACGGAGCTGATGGAGCGGACGGAGCTGACGGGGCTGATGGAGCTGATGGAGGGGACGAAGCTGATGATGCGCGGGCAAATCCAACCTCAGCGATGCGGCCTCTTAAGTCCTCCAATGATGACCCAGGTCAACACACTCCAGAGCTGCAAGGAGATTGAACATGAGTGATATGTTC